>NW_027286739.1:210000-506957 GCF_022747635.1 Hetaerina americana | reverse complement strand
GCACATCGAGCATTCTAGTTCTTTTGCTTTGCATATTTGCACACATTCCAATTGGGAGGTGGGCCATGTGTGATCATTGATGATGACACAATCATTTCTCCGAATGATTGATACATTGGAGTTGGCTATTTCCATTCATTATATCAACTTTCCGAAGTTTATCCGCTTCTGGTTGGCGAATCCATTGATGCTACTCATAGGGGAACAATGGTGGTTGTCTATGCGAACTCTTTCTTGTAAACCTTATCACACAATTTCCAGTACAATTTTCGCACAAGTCCATTCTTAAGACAATTTCACACGATACTTATTTCAGTTACTGATATCAGGATGTTCAATATAGTGAATGTGAACTAAGTGCTAAGTCTCGGATCTGACACACCATCCAACTTTCCTTTCGACTTTTGATTTTTGCACATGCGCAGACGATTTCGTTGATGGCAGTGGTTTTAGGCTAGAATTCCAAAAATCATTAAATGTTAGTCGTGTCAGACTCTTTCAATAGTTCTGACGAGGACGTGGCTGTCGCATTGTTAATTGCCGCAATCGAGTGCAGTCCCATGGACGAAAAAGAGAAATTTGGGCAAATAATTGGAAATTCCTGTTGGAATGAAGAAAATAAATGGATTCCTTCAAAAACAATGTTGATTCCGACATCATAATCAGTAGCCTGTGAAAACGACCCTTTTCATTGATGGATGTAAGAATCGGATAGAAAATAAGTATCGCGCTCATCTCTTTTTTGTTACTGATAATTGAGTCCAACTCATCTATCGACTCCTATCCCCCCTTGTTGAACGATACGAAAGTAAGTATCCTAATTCCAGTTCTGAAATGAGCGTTGAGCAAAACGGCCCTCAGAAGGGAGTTGTAATTGTGACATGGCCCATCTGATACGACATATATGTTTTAATATTGTGCCTAAACTACGCCCTACACGGCGAACTCACACAACTTCTTGCAACTTCGTAATGATTATCCTCCCCGCATTATAATTTCTATTATAGGTATGCGAATCTAGATAATACCAGGATACGACGCATGTTAACAGGAAACTCCTTCGAATCTTCAGTAATACTAATTGGCAAGATACGTTTTTGTGAAAATCTACATTTGAGCTTTCGTGTGCGTTAACAAAATACGATAGAGAAACAAAGTTGCCGAAGGGCATTACTGGAAGACAACCAAAAATGTATTTCAACTAACGCCATTTATTCACGTTGATATCCATCTCAATTTATAATAGGGTGGACGCATTTTCATTTCTTTTCCTTTTCGATTCCATGGTCGTTTCTGTGGTGGGCAGCTCGAAGTATTTCCCATGTTCTTGAAGTTTCGCCGTCACGAAAAATTTTTTTTCTGAAACCCGTCAAAACAGTTGCGGATAAAAGACAGCAAAGCGGATGAGGCCGTGTGCAAGGACTGTATAAAATGGAGAAAGAAGAAGAGCCAGTGGAAAATGACAAGCAGCCCAGGAAACACGAATCACGATTAAAGCCCACGGAAGAGAATCCTGTGCTATTTTTGTTTGAATTTAGACAGGGCACGGGGAAATATAATTCCGATACGAAAGAAAAAAATAAAATTGCGAGTCAAATGCGGCCAATTAATGCAAAGGTATGGAGTCCACGGAAGAAAATGATTAAGCAAAGGATCTGAAAAGTACGAAGACGATAAGGAAGCATCCCTAAAACTTAACAGTTTTAAAGCTACCAAAACCCGAACGAGGAAACTTAAATGGTGGTGATTTAATTTTTTGCTGCGGCATCAGAGGGAAAGAAAATTTTCTCCCAGAATTTCGAGCGAAGATTTTAAGCAAGGGGAGGGAAGAGGGAAAAGAGGAGGGATTAACGAACAGAGAGGGCAAGGAGGAGGAGAAGAGGACGGAAGAGGCTGCAGACAAAAGAGTTGGTAGAAGATAAAAGACGCGGCGAGATAAGTAGGGGAAAAAGGGTTTGACAAAATAAGATAATGCACGAAGGAGAGGAAATTATGGGGATAGGGGGAAGGGGTGACGAGAGCGAAAGAAGAAGAACGGGGCGGGGGGGGGAGGGGGCCAGTGGATGCGAAGAGACCCGAGATAAGATAAGAGTTAAGGCAAGAAGAAACCGTATGGCAATTCCTTGTGGTCGGAAATGGGAGGGTTTGGAGATTTAAAGATGGACACGAAGTGTCTCGGCGTCTATTTAGGAAATTGTAAGATCTAAAATTTTAGAGATTAAGAGGCGTCCGTTGTTGTCAAATTTCACACCTCGTGGCAATTTTTGATTAAAGGACCTGATTTTTGTTGACGTTGGACACGTGACAACAATGAGCACCATTTCGCTTAATTGATATCGTTGCTGTATAATAGAAGTTGAAAGGGCCCCTTGGGAAACAACACGTCAAATCAATTTCCAAGACCTCTAAAAATTGTCGCAAATGTAAGGAGGTGGGCAATCCATGCATCTCAGATCTCAGGTCAATTTAATTACTGTAACGAATTCAACGGGCATGTTTCAGTACTTAACGGAGTCAATTTATCGATACCTAAAACTTGTGTTGTTTTTAGATTTCAGATATAATAGCATCAACTGAAAAAGCATTGAAATTATGAGTAACTTTTATTATTATTCTGACAGCTGTTATCACTGGCAGTATACCATCTAAGGTAGGTTCTGAACGAGAGGTATTCTCTAAGGTAACGTCTAAAAAGACGCAACTTGATATTCTACGCCATAATAAACAGTTCTTCTATACCGTGTACATTCCACCTCCCTTCATTTCTACCAACATTCCTAATTTCTTCCCTCCTCCACCTCCTTTGCTTATCATTCATCATTTTCCACTGGCTCTTCTTCTTTCTCCGTTTTATACAGTCCTTGCACACGGCCTCATTCGCTTTGCAGTCTTTTTTCCGCAACTGTTTTGGCTGTTTAAAAAAAAATTCACGACGCGAAACCTCAAGAACATGCGAAATACTTTGAAATAGACACTCTCTGACGTCCCAAACTACGGTGAAAACGTCTTCAACAACGCATACTTCCTTACTCTCTTCATATCATTCAATATTCCTATCCTATTCGTTCCCCTTCATCGCCATCCTTACGTTCAACCACATCGCAATATTCTTCAACATTTAAACGCCAATCAAAATACTATGCATTCTTCTTCCCTGCCTCTTTTATGGTTTTCTCCCAACAACCATTTCTCCTCTCCTACCCTTTCACCCACACCCAGTACTTCTTCGTTTGCTTCTCTTTCCGTTCAGTGATGGTGTCGTGTTAAAAACACTATCGAAGAATGCAATGGGAAAATGACCTCAATTATTTAGCCCACAATTTTTTATAAGCATAAATGTAAAAGAATACAGACGGACTATTATGAACCAAGACATAAACTTGTTACATTTCAAAAACTTATTTATGGTGATATGGAAACGATTAGTATTTTTAAGATGGTTCGTGCTTAATTGTATTGAAACTGTAGAGATCGTATTTACCCATTTAACCGACTTTATGTACCTGTATCAAATCATAATCGATTTGTCCTCTTTTAAAAGTTACAGTGGTATGTTTATATTAATCTACTGATTAATGGCATCACTTATATTACAGGAAGAAGGAAACACGATCATTATTGATAGCATATGGTGAAACTTGAAATACCGGCGCAATGGAAGGTTTATTTAGTTTTTGCAACGAAGCAATTTCATACTATATTTCATTATTAAAATATTCAGAATTTTAAATCTTACTCCGTGTGTCTTATTTTATCATAAAAATATAGTTGGTTCTTTGGCCTTTAATAACAAATCTCTTTGACTCTTAACTCAGAAACGCATTAACAACTGCCTGACGTATTGTTAAACAAGGGGCCACTTCCCCATATACAGCGATAAATAGGAAAAAATTAACATTTAAACTTATTCATTTCTCACGGTAACTTGGGTGTGCTAATTACGTATTTTTTGCAAAACTGATATATTATATTAAATCGTTAGGCCTAGTCTACCGGTGAAATTATATGTTTGATGAATTCCCGACCACAATCCATAGTGCATCCTAAGACGTCGCTGAGTAATTACTGTAGAATTTCCATCGCAATTAACCATTCTTCAACTCCATAAATGTCCCTTATTCCTACCAACATGCCTATTATTCTTTTTATCCCTATATCTCCACCAGCCATCATTCAACAGTCAACCAGTCTTCATGATACCATTGCCAATAACTAAACCTAACATCCACCTGTTCTACCTTCTTCGAATTTCTACCAACAACCCTCATTCCTCCCTTACCATGCGTGGCATTTCTTCTCCATATTCCCTTTCCTCCATTTCTTACTTTTCCAACAGTCTCCGCTCCCACATAATCTCAGAAACATCGATTACACACTTATTCTCTTACTTAGCGATCGTGTTTAATAGTCGTTCAAAACAACGAACCATCTCTGTTAGATATTAGTTTAATAAATGACAAAATCTGGATATTTCTTTTTTTTGTCCTAAAAAATGTCTCATACTGAAAATATCAACGCCGTCCAGAGGACACGTTCAACGTGGCCTCTTATGGCCTAAACTATTCAAAGAAGATTTACGAGAAAACCAAAGTGGAAAGGGTAGTTATTGACACTTATAATGTATAAAACTTTGGTTTAAAAAGCTCTGGAAAATTTCCACGTAATATTGTGGCTAGTAGTCTTGAAGGAGGCACTATCTTAAGTATGATAATTTGATGGCGGCCCAAAATTTCCCAGTGCGCTTCCCGTCCCTTTCCGATCCGAAGCCCAAATTGTCGCGAAATCCAATTTCTTTTTTAACCCCGTTCGCACTGTCAACTTTTTTCCAATTTTCGTTCAAGAAATATTGTAAAAGAAACTTAATTACACTATAACCCACGTTATGACCACGTTCATTTTACATTATAGGCCTTATTCTGAACATCCCTTGTGAAAATGTCTTATTTTACTCCATTCAATTCATTGGTTTATCACATTCTATTGAATATGATGAACCAATCAGAACTCAAATGCTGACCTTATGCAATTGAAGGAACGGTTAATGCATGATGAGTTTCTTCGTTATTTTTTTATAGTTCCGCTGTTTTCTTATGCCATGGCACATTCTAGGAAAAGAATTCGTTCATCGATTGTTGCCGCCGGCATTTTATTCCGCTATTTAATGGTAAACGAAACCTTTTAAACAAGCGTTATCGAATTATTTTTCCTTTCCACGAAGTTTTAAATCGCTTGCGTGGAACATATAGTATTCTTTTGCATGGAACATGAAAATAATATCGAGTATTAACTTCACGCATTGTTTTCTTTTCCTGTTCTATTACTTATAGTGGACTCGTAGTTACTCTAATCAAACTTTGATCGAGAGAAATACTTTTAATGCGATTAAAGGTTTAAATTGGATCGTTTGTTACATTCGAGAGGTCTTTTGTTTAAGCGCCCGAGATAAATTTTATTATGTGCCCATTTTCCGTTTTAATTTCCATATTCATCGTTTCTCCTACGCTTACGGAAAGTTTACCACTGATATCAACAAATTTTGTGTCAGATGTTTCCAAAAATAGTTCATTAGTCGACGTGATGTGCCTCAAATTCCCAGTTGCGTTCTCGCTCTGTAGCTTGACCTTGTGGTGTAAAAAAACTAGCGTTTATATAGTTTGGTCACAAGGGAATGGCTTGCCCGTTTTCCCTCGTTTTCTGAAATTAATGGTGGTTTGTGTTACCGTGTTATTTCCCAGAGCCCTTCAATTAACCGCCCTTCCTGTGTTTTTTCCCCACACCTTTGATTTTCGTTATCAGCTTCTGTTCCTCGCCCCTTTCTGTTCCTCTTGTTTCATTTTCTTTCTCCTCCTTCTGTTTCTGGTCACTTTTTTCTAGTTACCCATTCCATTTTCCTTCGTTTTTCCTAGCTATCCGGTTTTTTTTTAATTTTCAAGGTTGGAGAACCCTCAGGTTAAACCGAGGTCATAGGAATTCGCCCAGACCAAGCCCATTTTAAGGGACCCTTTTGGGCAAAAGAATGAGGTAATTGCTAAGTAATCTTTGACGCTCTAAGAATGATCGCAGTTAAGAGACTTTGGAGATTTTGCTTTGAAGAGGAAGAATTGAGGTCATAGAACATCTGCAAGTACACGCTTACCCAAAAAGACACCGCTAGAGAGGGAGGAGGGGGCGTTAGGGTACCTGCCATACATGCAGAAATATTAGTTCTAGCATTCATATTAATAAAAATGTTTAAGTATTATATATATGAAAAAACCATTAACACAGTAATCAACCCTATGGTCGGTTTTGTAGGTGATGGTAGAGTTCACTCACTGCTAAGCCCGACGGCGTGTGAAATTCACACATCAGGGTAAGGGGACCAGTTCCTTTCCCTGTGCCGATTATGGTTTCCAAGGAAGATCTGGTGCCCGAAAAATCACAAAGCTTGGGTAGAGCCGTAGGTGCCCAGAGATATTTGATCGGGAAACGAACCCGAACTCTCCGGTCAGTTGTCCAACGCACTACCCCTGGACTACCGCGGCCCATATGTATATATATATATATATATATATATATATATATATATATATATATTCCTATTTAAGTTATAAATTGAGACGGGCAACAAATAAAGCCAAAGAAGCATGGTGGACGACGCAGTGCGAGGATATGGAAAGTTTTCAAATCCAGAGGTGTGAAATTGGTGCACTATACAGCAAGGTTAAATCACCATCAGGAAGTAAGAAGGGAAGATCTGAGCTAACAGTTAGTGATAAGTCGGGTAAGATAATTGTTGAAACAGAAAAGATCCAAGAGAGATGGAAGGAATATATAGAAGAACTGTATAGTAAAGAGCATAGACCAACAAAGTTAGACATTGAAAAGGAACATGACGTAGAAGAAGATAGCTTAGGTCCAGGCATACTCGACGATGAGATAGAAAGTGTATATGTTTGTATATACGTAAGCAAACACTCGTACACCATCGCCCATACTTCCCTGTCTACATCATGCAATAACTGGTTGTGTTGGACTAATTCAATAATATTGATCCTAGAGTATATATTAATTTGGGTACTTGAGTTCAATTTTGATATACTAATGCACCATGCAACTTTAGTTTGTCAGTCAGCCAAGGGGTTACAAGCATTGCTGAGTGAATTGGAAATTCAGTGCGACATGTATAGGATGAGAATCGATATTAATAAAACAAAGGTAATGCGATTTTCTAGAAAGAAAAAGCCTAAGCTTATCATTAGAATAGGAGGGCAAAAACTAGTGCAGGTAGAACAGTTCACGTATTTCGGGAGTGTTTTGGACCAGCACGGTCAAAGTAGTAGGGACGTAGGGAGAGGAATTGCGCTAAGAAAAGAGGCTTTCACAAGGAGGAGGGACTTGATGAGAGGGACGTTGAGTAATGATATTAAGAAAAGACTTGTGAAAACTTTGATATGGAGCGTAGCTATGTACGGCGCGGAAACGTGGTCATTGAAGCAGGAGGATAGACGTAGACTGGAGGCTTTTGAAATGTGGGCGTGGAGAAGGTGAAATGCACAGAGAAGAAAACAAACAAAGAAGTACTTGGTATGGTGGGCGAATAGAGGGGTTTGTTGGGAGAAATTCTATGGAGGCAGGAAAAGTGGATGAAGGGGGTATTGACCGGCAGTGGGATGTTGAAGACTGTAATAGAGGGGATAATGTTAGGCAAACGAGGAAAGGGAAGGAACAGGATAGGGATGTATGACGGGATGAAGGGAGGAAGAAGGTACTCAGAGATGAAGAGGGACCTGATGTAAAGCAGGATGTCGTGCTTTGCTGGGGGTCAAATTATTTAATTAGTAATTATGTCCATCCAAAAACCTACCTTAACCGGTAGATTACCTAATAATAATAATACATCGTGCGAGTGAGGAAGGAATATTTTAATATGCCAGTGATTGTGTCTATCTCTGTCTTATTTTATCCCGGTGGTCGAATCTACCAATATATTTGGCGCCGTAATAATTCCCCCGTCGTCCTAAGAAATCTCGGGTGTCCTGTACCTATCTAAATCTCTTAAGTCTTGCCTGCTCTCTTCGTGAATCAAGGGGCTCCCAAACTAATTACTCCAGCATACCCGTGGCGCTTTCTCTCTTCTCGTGGCAATTTTAGCGAACCAAGAGGATTACCTTTTAACCGTTCCTAATTCCTTAATTTCTGTTTCTTTACATGTGTCTTAAATGCTTGCTTCGTGTTTCAAATATGGCCAAGCTAAATCTCTCACTTTGACTTTTCATTGCATTAATTTGGGCATGTTAGGTGTATACTTAATTTATATATGTATGTGTATGTATTTATATTTTTTTCTGTGTGCAAATCTGTGCATAATGTATGTATTTCTGTCTATATGTATTTATGTGTATGCATGTAATTATAAATCTCATGGCTAATATACTATCTATCTAATAACTATCGTCTTTAAGACTGAACCGCATATGCTTCTGATCTGTGTACCCCATTCAAGGTTTAATGCTAGTGTAAAACGAGTCGGAGAAATGTGAAGACTAATGAAGAACTTTGAAATGTGTAGAGAGAAGAGAGAAAGCTTGATACAAAAAAAGGTAGAAAATTTGGACTGCATGGACATTGAGAGGTGACGAGATTTTGTAGTTGGTAATGATGGAGAGGAGACCTAATGATTACTTGGAGGAGGATCAGTTTTGGTTCATACAGAGGAGACGGTGAGAAGGCGTAATCATATACGAGCAGTAACATTATTGCTAATGCAAATGATCATGTATTACAATCAAGATGTATTTGTTGGTTTCGTAAGTTTCTAGTGGACGTTTGATAGAGTGAGTTCACTGAAAATATTGAATGCAATGCAGAAAATAGGAGTAGGTTGGAGGGATAGAAGACTTATCCACAACCTGTACATTCTTCAGACTGCTCAGGTGCAATTGACGGATAGAGTTTGGTTGGGAAGTGCTAGGAAGAGGAGTAAGACAGGGGTGTCCATCATCACCAGTGCTTTTCACTGTACATGCGAAGACAATGGTAAAAATTCCATATGAGGAACTGGAGATAGGGTTGAAATTCGGTGGAGAATTCATAAAATCAGTTATGTTTGCGGAAGACCAAGCTTTAGTTTGTCAGTCAGCGTAGGGCTTGCAAACTCTGCTGGGTGTATTGGAAAGTCAGTGCGATAGATAGGGGATGAGAATAATTTTATTTTAACTTTTAAAATGTTTTTTTCGATCAAGTTTTACGTTATTCTTAGCTAAATGTTAAAACAGGAGTTCATAAACTAGAGCAGTGGAACAGGTTTCTTATCTCGGAAGCGTTTTGGATCACGTTGGTGAAAGAAATAGGGCCATAAGTATAATGAATACTTCAGGTAGAGAAGCTCAAGCTTTCACGAAAGGGGGGGATTGGATGACAAGTACGATAAGAAAGGAGTAGTGAGTATATAGGATCCTCGTGAAGATGAATTCAATGGCCAATGAGATCACGTGCGGGTTAGTGGAGCTAGATTTGTGAGACGTTATAAAAACTGAGTTGCGTATCTGGATTATTTCAGGACTAGTCTTTGCGAGCAAAGCTCAGTATTTTAGGTACTGGTACTCGACTAAATTGAAATTATCGAGGATATTCACGATAAATATCTATATATCGCTTTCGTCAAGTCATCCATATCCATATAGTCAGCGTAAAGAAATATCGGTATGGTTTCGATATACATATTCATATTGTCGATCCAGTCGCAACTGTAACGTAGTTATTTTCCAATACCTCTACCCATCTATATCATAATCTAAAGTATATCGGACTGCATTATGTAATATTTCTCCGTGTCCTTAATCCTGATACCTCCTGCCACACACCCTCGTCACGGCGGTTTGCAGGTTATCATGTAAAATGACCATTTTTAATTGAAAATCACTTTTTTGCTGATGTAGCTGGAGAAATGTCCTTTAGACGAATAGGTGATACGGGTTTCTAATGCAGTCAGCTTAAACCAGTTACATTTCCATAGGTCTTCACTCTTGGCTAACTTTTAAAGCCCTCGCATGCCTACGTTCAAGGAACTGTGAGGGCACTTGAAATGTTCCCTATTCGGTAATAACCACTCTTTGTACTCTTAATCGCCCGTGACGCTTTCATTCTTTCTCATAATTTCTTATGGCCTCTTTTTGTTACGTTTTTCTGCTCTATTTTCCTGCGTAAGTGCTGTTAAATTTATGTTCCCTGAGCTCGGATCGAAAGCATTCGGGGGAAATCCTGGTGACAAAATTCCCTTTGAAACACCTTCCGGGAAAGTTATTGCTTAGATTTTTGCGTTTTTACGCTAGCTATGAATTTTCGCCCAAAGAGATTTCCAATGCCTACCGTTGTCAATCACTTTGTATCAAATCGAACCAAATCACATGAATATATTTACTTAAAGACCACTCCAAACACACTGATTACTGCAGGGTGTATGTAAGCCCGTAAGTATACCTACGAGTGTTCGTTTATATGAGCAGATGTGCATTAAAATGTGCGAATGAGCTAATATTTGTGCAAGCATGCTTGGTGTTCTAACACCCCCTCCCCACGCCCTTATGGTGCCTTTCAAAGTGTTTTATTTTTGTAAACGATGTGATAAGATCCTCTTCTAACAAAGGCAGATGCGTCGAAATTTCGTAGATTGATGAAAATCGGAATCGAATAGAAATAACCCCATTTTGGAGGGTAACATCACGTTAAACAGCATTTCACACTGGAAGTTTCTGGTACATTACTGTTTCGGATATTTTATATGTGCTTTTATTCTGAAAGGATTTTCGCATGATTTCTCACGAGCGGAGTAGTGCTAATTACTATCGAAGATTGGCGAACAATATCCTATGAGATATCATTTGCTTCAATGAATATAAGGATTCTTTTGGACACGGTGGAAGGAAGAAGAACAGGGTTGGGAGTAACTTTTCTTGGCGAAAAACCAAAAGGGGTCTCAAGGTTTATAACGTTTTTTGTGACGGATGGCACGCCTCATTCAACGACAGATCGTAGAAAACACCGGAAATCCTCTCTCGGACCCTGGGATCCTTGGTCTGGATGGAAAGTGAGCTCTCATGGCAATCACCTTATCAATCAAAAAAACATAATCGACTCCAAGGGTTGGTTTGATAGTTGAGGATAGAGCTCACCTAGTACTCTGCCCCCTAAGCGGAATGTGAAACTCGCGCATCATGTTGAATGAGGACCAGTTCCTTTCTCTGTGCAGCCTGGGGTTTCGCAGGAAAATCCTGTACCCCCTTAAATTCACACAGGTCGGGTGAAGCTGAGGGTGCCCCGGCGTTGTAATCCGGAATTTTCGATCAACGCTGAGCTAATGACCGAAAGGTCAATAGTTCAGCGCTTTATCGACTATACTACCACGACCCTTCAATCCTATATAACACATTGAAAAGCGTCCCACCTTACGTATGGTGGTTTCGGTTTGGTTCTCCATATGAGCTTTTATCTTCAGTTTTCTCTTCCCCTTTTGCCCTCTTTCATGAATCTCCGTCATATCTCTTCTCTGTTTATATCCCCCTTCGTGCGCTTATCCGTTCAGTCCCCTTCACCCCCCCTTCTCAAATTCTCCACCCTCCCCTCCACCGTCCGGCCCATCTCGATTGCCGTGGCGCCCTCCCCCTACCTTCTCCTACACCCCCCTCCTATCCGCTCCATTCCCCCTCCCCCACAATCCACCGTATTTCGGGAAGCCCACGGTCTTCCAGGGGCTTCTACCCCTCTCTCTCGGTTCGCACTGCCTGGCTTCCTCCCTCCCTCCGTCCATGCCTCGCTCCACCAGGCGCGACTCTGGTTGTGCGTCGTCGTCGGCCTGGCGACACATCCCCCAGTGTATCGAAGGGGACAGCGGTACAAGGGGGAGAACAGAAGAGTCAGTGGCGGTCCTTAATAGTGGAGAGGAGGGATCGACGAGCTCGCTCTCTCTCTCTCCTCGATCACCCATTGGGCAACTATCCCCTTGCACCCTATCCCTCCCTTCCCCCTTCTACTCCTTTTTTGTGCCCCTACCTTTTGTGCCCCCCCCCCGCAACCTTCCAAAAACAAAATAACTACGCCCGAATTCCCTCTCTCCAAAATCTTGGCCACCGAAACAAGTGGTACGAGTGCGTGTGTATTATTTTATCTTCCTCCTTGCGCATAGTATTCCATTTGTGTGTTCTCGAGTTCGTTTGGGTGATCCCTGCACAGTAGCGACTAGGCAGCGTTTTGCCGTGCTAAAAACTTGGCGATCCGGGGACAAGCAGTTCTTTCATTTGCGCCGCCCGTTAACCAACTGCCTGCGCATTGCCTTTCTCCGCACCCGTTGTCCACCGACCTCGTCTTTTGATTGGTGCGTCACAGGAGGTGGGCGGGGTACCGAGTAGGTCGTTCGTCCTGTGACAGGAGGAGGAAGGCCCTGAATTCGTAATCACGTCGACTACTCTGGACACGACCTGCTTCAGCCAAGTTGCGTGATTCCTCGAGTGTCAGGCCTTCCTGAAAAACTCCAAGGAAAAATTGACTGCCTCCCTTGCCCTGTTCGCGAGTGAATCAAACATAGTTTGGTGAGAGATGAGCTCCATCCGTGCCTATCAAAGCGCCAATACCAGCCTTCTCTAGTAGATTACCATCCGTCGGTGAAAGAACCCTGAGAACCATCCAGTTCCCTTCCCACCCTGAACTTGACGGAAGTGCTCTTGCTCGTTGGCCTTTGGAGGCAGTGGTCCGAGTGGTCGCTGAAAATGATTGCGGTCGCGGAGGATCTCCCTTCACGGGACCGCGGTAACCCCATGAGTTCATTCCCCCTTGAGAGCCTCTCCTAGTGCTAACATATTCAACGGTTTGGGAGAGACTATAGGGTCTGGAGACCTATTCATCGTTGTATCCTGGAACGTAACATTCTTGCCGAGGAAGTGCATCGAGAGAGGACGGAAGGGAGGAGACGGTTCTTCTCGATATTATTTTTCCTATTGACGTTTCCCTTCGATGGAGAACAAAACAACGGACGTGAACCGCCTTGAGAAGTCGGTCCCCTTTTGAGGAGAAAGAGAAGTGCTACAGAAACGAGTTCGGAAGGAACCCAAAATTGAAGGAACCTCTCTCTCCCGCAGAGCTTCCTACGAGAACCTCCCCGCTTACGATAGGTTACGCCTCCGCGGGGGGGGGGGGGGGGCGCCTCCCACCAGCTTGGTCACGCCGGGGAGGGAGGGGGACGGGGGGCCGTTACTACGCAACGCCAACTCTTCCGAGACACTTCCTCCTTGACTCCCAGGGGAACGGAGTTTCTGACGCCTTTCGATCGTCACTTTTTTCATATATATATAGATAAACATTCACAAAATTACTTCCTCGCTCGACCCTCCCCGCCCGAGTGCACCCCGTGTGAACGCATAGGATCCATTCATCTCGAAGGGTCCTTCCCCTCTACGCATCCCTTCCTTTCTCACCCTCCAAGGAAGAGGACGTGTTTTGGGAAGGTGCATTTACCGTGCTCTTCGGTGCGTCGGTCTCTTGCTTCCCTGGTGGCCGGATTCCACGACGTGTGAGGAGCGGTGGGGGAAGAGGGGGGTAGGGAAGTAGGGTGCTTTGGATATTAATTCTCCAGGGTTAGTTGGAGGAAAGGGGTGGGGGTTTTAAGGTAGCGGCGGTGTTTTGACGGGACGGAGGGACGGTGTCCTGAAAAAAAATTTTACGTGAACGCAATATTTTTTCCTTCACTTTTATCTTTATTAATTCGGTTTAGGGATGAGGAAGTGGCTCAAGTGGGCGGGGGGTGGGTCGAAGGGTAAGAAGGGTCGGAGGAGGAGGTTCCGGGGGAGCAAGGTTGGAAGTGGGAAGGGCGGAGAGGGACAGCAGGGGGAGGAGGCGAAGGAACGGAGGCGGAGGAGGAGGGTAAGTAGCGCAGAAAAACTTTTTTTCCCCTTCATAATTCGCAAATCGATCCCGCTCGCACTCCGGTGCAATATCACCCCTCTCTGTCCCCCAGAGTTTCCCCGCATGTACCCGCCCTCCCTCCCAATCTTTTTTAAATTTTTCTATGATAACCGTAATATACAAAAAACCAACTGAAATACATTTACGAGGTGAAAAATAAAACTATTACCGGATACACAAATAACTTTGTAGATTTCAGAGATTTTCATTGAAAACTTAAAGTGACTTATTTCGTCGAACATCCAGAACTCATTAGATGACTGTTCAACATGAGGATCATATTAAATTTATCATAAATTTATATAAAATGTACAATTTTTTTATTTCACTCCACATGACATTTCAACTAGTTGAACATTAGTCCTAATTAATTGTGAGAAGTATGATGTAACGGTAAATCGCAAGTAGGCTTGGCATGAAAAATGGTAAAAATGGTGCTGTATTTTTTCGATCGTAGTGTATCTATAATTATGCTTGTAATTTATATATATCTATATATGTACACATATTTGTTTATGTATGTGTGTATTAATTAACTTAATTAATGTGCTCTACTACCTACCTGAAAATTCTGAAAAACCTGTTCGAGGGAAATCACTATTTGTAATATTTTTTCCTTCAATTTCTTATCCACTCCATGGTCGTGGTATTCCAGTGGATCTCTTCGTCTAAATCAGAGGGAGCACAGAGAAAAATTCCCCTTCCCCCGTATAACACCGTTGTTTCGAGAATTGCACACACCGTATAGGGTTTAGCACTGTGCGAGCTCTACCTTCGGGTTGATAACTACTATATGGTTAGTTTTTTCTCTTCGACACAATACCTGGTCAAGTGTGTCGGATGCTTCACAAAGGAAGGCTGAGATAGTAATATTTCGTCAATTTTCCTTTTCGTCTTGCAAATTATAGCGAAATAAATTAAAATGTTTGATTCTTTACTGCTGGTTTCCTAAAATCCACATGTTGCATGCATGCACGCGTGACTGGCATCTAATTCTAATTAAAGGTGGTCAGGGACCTATTTTATCCACGTTATAATTATAGTCCACCCTTCTAAGTCTGAATGAGAGCCTTAATGACCCTCCTCTAAGTAAAAACTGATTTTCTCACATTATTTTTTAATTGGGTCACTATTTACCTTTTTTAGTTTGACACAATATGCTAGAAAATTATTTCGTATATATATGCAGATTATTTTAGACTATAATAATAGGAATAGGTTCATTCATGTTGCTTTTGATATTTAGGATAGGGTTTGGAGGGCATTTTGTTGGTTTGGACGACCGGTAAAGATCGAGAATTTTTTAAATCGAAAATGAGGTGGTTACCGCGTGAATTTTCATCTTGCTGTTCATTTATAATACTTATCACGTTGTTAATACTCGATGGTATTCGTTTTTGATCATACAATTCGCTACCTGAGAAATTACATCAAAAGTTAATTATGTGAGAACATCCAAAGTACATCAATTCAACGTACAGTAAAAGATGGAAGATTTAGACTGTGGTGCAACTCTTCACGACTCTTATAACTTGATCCTAGTTTGAATGTATGACAAGAGTACACAATGAAATTTTATTTTTTATTGTTATCCAATTAAAAGATATGAATTTTTCAGGAGGGATTCTAGATAAAATAAGCATCATTCAGAAAAGACATAACTAACGAAATATAAGGCAACCTAAAGCAAAGTATATCCTTAATATCTTTACAAATCTGAGACATAAAAACCCAACATTTTATGGGTTTTAACTGAAATATTGCTCCAATTATATATATTAAAACACATTTTATTGTCAAACATAACCCCTTAAACAGAAATGTATTCATCTCTTTCAAGGTAAATTCTGACTAAATGAATAAAACATAGCATGGCAGCCTTTTTATGATAAATTACGACATTGCATTTTTTATGTGGTGCTGCATGCGATTTACTTCGCACCACTCAGACTAGTAACCCTAATTGCAACAAAACGAAAATATTGAGATTATTGATAATTGGTATGATGACAGTTTAAGTTTAGGAGATAAGATTAAAATGAGGTTGTGAACTTGATCACGTGGCACTCTAATTGTTTTGGAATTTAATTTTGGACCAAAACGGTCATGGTGGGAACGTCGCTAAGAGACGATTTGCGGAAGTGGGAAGAGGCTCGCCTTTGTCCCTATCAATAAAAAGGTCGAAGAGCTCTGCGCTTTATGGCTCTGAAATCTGACCTTTAAGGAAGAACGGTTAGTGCAGGCTTCTGGCATGTGCGTCTGGAGAAAAATGTGGGCATAGTCATAATTTCCGTCTAATGCCTCATCCTCAGCCGTTTGTTTCATTAATGGGATGTGTAATTTGGTGAATCCCTCACTAAATACCCCTTTTAAAGGGTAGCGTAACGATTCGCAGCAGTTCTCGACTGAAATGAGCGAAGAATGTGCAATATGGTAATTAGATCGTTAAATATATAACAAAGTGCTCACTTCTTGGGCTATGGGCTACAAAATTTCACTTTTCCGTCGAGGTTTTCTTTTATAAATCGAATGTCGATATTTATTTATCTTAGTTTTTGTATCGATACTATTTCGATGTGTATTTATCTTTCTGTGAGATAGATATCTTCATGCGATACAGTTTTTTTTAATCATTCTATTAAGGCCGACGATATGTATGAAATTTCATTTTTTCAGAACGTTGGGTACAGTTTTATCATTACGTACTTGTTAAGAAATTGCTTGCCTATTGTATTGAGAAAGATGGTATATTTTTATTGATACTTAATCGAAATATATCCAGGTGGCTGAGAAATGGACAACTGACTGCGATACGATCTACTGACGTGATTTTTCAAATATAGACAATGCAAGTATTTCTATCGATGCCGTTTTATATGCATATTTATCCCACTTTGAGATGGAAAATTTAATGAGATACGATCTGACGTTCTCTCTAATTCAATAACGAAAGATGCAATTCATAACATTTCCTTGTTTCAAAATGTCATGTACATTTTCATCGCACATCATATGCACACTCACATTGTTACCATTATTTTTTAGTATGAATTTCATATATTATTAGAAAATCGATGCTTGTGGTTTATTGTTCAGACCTAAAACGTTTGAATTGAAATTTAAAAACATTCTACTCTTTTTAAAGTCGAAATTTGTGTCCTACGGGGAATACCGCAAAAACGTATTAATATGGCTTTCTTAATAATGAGAATAGAAAGGGATATTTTTTCCCTCTCTCTCGCTCTGACCTCATGTGTCAAGCCCTTTCATTCGCCTTGCGTGATAGCGGTGACCTCCTAGCGTGCAGAGAAGATTATCGCGTGTTAATGCTTGTCAAAAATTTGTTGTCACTCAGCATAATGAAATCGTTAATTCCTCATTACTTTCTCCTGTAATCAAATTCGCCAATGTAGCATAATATGAGATTAAAACCAATTGTGGAAAGTCTCTTTCGTTTTTTTTAGGAGACTAATCGGGGGTGATAAGCATTTTCTTCCAAATTTACCTACCCAAATCATAAAAATGAAAGCTCTCTTATGAATTACTACGATTCGATTGAAATCTTTTTCTGATTATTCGGTTATAATAAGGGGATCGAGTTGGTGCAGGGGCTATCGTACTGGCTTTTCACCCAGAAGGCCCGGGTTCAACTCCCGGCGGTGTTGAATATTTATCAGTGGTATCTCGATCCCTACTTGAGGTGCTATGTGGAGGGCACTTAGAGTGAGTAAGCCGTCCGTCGGATGGGACGTTAAGCTGCGGACCCCTTGGCGCCTTTCGTAAAGAGCAGGCTAATGCTGACGCCGGGTTTCTCTCCGCCCTTCATCCTTTCCTGTCCATCCCTAATGGCGCAAATGACCTCAGCTGTCGGTCGCCTCCCCTAAATACTACTACTACTACTATTTTCTAATATATATAAATACTACTACTACTTATAAGAATCCAAATATGACGCGATGTTCCGAATATATATATATATATATATATATATATATATATATATATATATATATATATATATATAAATATATATATTTGTATAAAAGATATATGTAGGTCGCGGTAGTCCAGTGGATAGAGCGTTGGACTGCTGACCGGAGGGCCGCGGGTTCGATTCCGGGGCAAGGCACTCTGGGCACCTGCAGCTCCACCCAAGCTAAAGTGATTTTTCGGGTACCAGGTCTTCCTGGGAAACCATAACCGGCACAGGGAAAGGAACTGGCCCTCCTACCCTGATGTGTGAAAATTCACACGCCGTATAGGGCTTAGTACTGGGTGATCTCTACCATCACCTACTAAACCGACCTTCGGGTTGATTACTGTGTTTATGGTTATGGCTTATATATATATATATATATATATATATATATATATATATATATATATATATATATATTTATATTGCGAGAAACACGTGACTTATCCATTTTAATTTATAATCCATTATGTTACCGAGATTTTCGGTGCAAGTTCATCAAGCTCTATATGGTTCTTTTGCCAATTATGCTTCTTCATTTGGGTCCAAAGCGCTTTAATTAATGCCAGCCAGCATCTGTATAATTGAACCTTATCTGAACAGCGTTAATATTCGATTGTAATGCAAACAATCCATGGTGATCAATGATTCAAGGTTCACCGCTCCCGAAAAAAATGGGTGGTTTCCAAACAATCTCGATCTGTTTAGCGCAATGTGTGTTACAATGGCATCTGCTATGTCTGTAAATATGGAAATGGATGCTTGATGCGGTTCATCTGTGCCTGATTACGACGCCTCTGATGGCGGAAAAATATTTAACTGGTGAAAAGATAATGGCAAGATTTCTAAGTTAAGTACTAGAGCATCTTCCATTTAACTTGTAACGTCAGGATATTTTTTCAAGGGATAATTGTGGCTACTTTATTTTAATAATTTTCTGTAGTATAAAATGTAGCTATAATTCGTGACTGCTATATTTTGATCTTAATGATTGAACAATATGGGTGATATTCCTATAAAAATAAGGCTAAAGAGAAAAATATGTGTTGCGGAATATGCTCCCGAAAATTCAACATTTTGTAGTAGTTAGAGCGTGATGTATTTTGAATCCAGAATATTACTGATAAAAGGAAGCCATTCGCGGAGAATAATGTAGGCATTCTTTCTTTCGATATATTTACGCAATCATTTGGAATTTGTATTGTAGTATATTTTGAAGGTAAAAACGAATAATTGAGGCGAATCATCAAGTCTATCACAATTTAATTTTCAAATGAGAAAAGATTTTAAGATTAATGTTAATTAGCAGACATATGATATGAGTCAGCATAAAATTATCTTTTCTCACGGAATGACGCCATATTGTAAACTCTTCGGCTTCAGATGCGTTCCAATCATAATGACGAATATGCGTGTACTCTCGTGTTGCCATCTGCTTCGAACTACGCTACCCTGAGCAGGTCGATTGGAAAGCTCTCATTATTGAAAACAATGCAACTCGTGTGGTAGGTGATTGAGAAATGTGACGCAATGGTAATAGCAACGAGGACATGATGTTGGTGGAAAGGTCTGAGGTAACCAGAGGGCGCTGTTTTTAATTATTCAGTGTTCGCAGTTTTTCACGAAGTAACATTGAACGTTTTGGGTCTCTTGAATTATAATATTTGCAGTGAGTTGAATTTTCTACCCTGTATCGTTCTCAATACGCTTCTTTTTCCCCTAACCTTCCCTGAAATTCTTCCTTGGTCACTTGGCCCGTCCGTTTTAACCTTTTCCGCGTCCTTATTTGACAGCATATCTCCATCGCTTCCAATCTTGTCTTTTCCTGGGCCGCTACCGACGTCCACGTCTCACTGCCGTAGGAATATCCAATCAAAGTGCATATCAAATCCTGTCGGCGTCACAAATGCTTTCTGGGAAGCTTTGGACGACTAACGCACGGTTGCATTAAGACGATGTACTCGTAATATTCCCAGTGTTTTTTAAGTAATTTTCATTGACATTACAGCAATATTTAACTTTGTTTCTACCGCAAAATGTAAAAGTTTGACTTGAACTAATTTGACAGCATTTCTCGAATTATTCCAAATTACATTGCTACTCACTAACTATAAGAAGAGGGCAATTAATTGGGCATATCCTCAGTCATGATTGCGTGACGAAGGCCATCATCATCTTAAGTATGTCAATCCTAAGATTGGTTTACTGCACCCCTCCATTCATCTCTAATCAGTTTTAATTCCCGCATCCCCTGATAGCGATTCTCTTTTACGTCCTTCCTAATTTATCCTTTGTGCTTAACTCTTTGTCTTCCTCGCTGAATCCTCCCTTCAATTTTCCCTTCTATGACGTTTCTAACTAATCAAATACGCCTCACGTTATGTCCAATCCTTCTAGTTCTTTTTTGACGGTGAGTTCTGTGAATATGTTCCTCCTTTCCTCTTCCGCCCTTCTATGCCCTTTCTCGTTTCTCACTTAGTCTTCCCATTTCATTTCCATATTCACCTCCAGCTGTTTCAAAGTCTTCGTTGGTCCACTTTTTCAAATTTTCAATGTATCAGATCCGTAGAGTGCCATGTTCCATGCAAAAATTTCGACGAACTGTTTCCTTGTTTGTAAATCAAGTGTTCTTCGAAAATAATACGAGTTTCACCTTCTTCACGAACGCCTTCTTAGCTTGAGCTATTCTTCTCCTAGAATCGGTCGAACTTATTCTGTCCAAAGTTACAGTGCTGCCCAGGTGGATGAAGGATTCCACTTGCTCTTTTAACACTCCTCTTTGCGATATTTACCTTCAGCTCCTCTCTTTCAAACAAGGTGTTTTCTTCTTGTTAATGCTAATATTTTATCCCAGGAGTGCTTGGTCCATATTAACTTCCTTGCAAGTCCTCTCGCGTTTCTGGGACTACTGTGATTTCATCTGCGATCCGGAGCATGTTGATTTCTTCAATAATCACCCAGACTCTTTTGATGCCCAATTCTTGTGCGTATTTCATTGCCTTTTTTAGATATGCGTTGAGATTAAGACCTCAACTGAAGGAAATATTGAAAGGGAGGTTTCGAATTGAAAACTTAGGATGAGCAAAGAGAGAGAGGCAAGGGAAAATGTTGGCTAAAGGAGACCTAAGAGGGAATGAAGGGGTTGACACGGAAAAGGATAGTTTGGAAAGGTGCTACAAATCAATCGTCGGATTGATAAACCTCCAAAATGGAATATGAATCGTCCATAAATTTACACTCACGCCGAATATGAGGTAGGAGATTTAATGAGTAGACTTTTGGATTGGTCGGACATTCTAGGATTGGGGGGAAGGCGGTGTGAGTTGACCATTGACGCCTTTGTTCGGAACTGCATATGAATCCATTTGTTCGCACCCACAGAGTCAGCCTCGCGGGAAAAGGCAGCTTCGCCAACGGTTCCGATCCTATCCCCGCTCCCTTTCGCAAACCTCCCCTCCCCACACCCTCGGTTACTTAAACGTTGTCAGGTTTAGCGGTGAAGTGTGGAAGGGGAATTTCTTTATCGATCCTCTAAGCGAACTCTTATGAGGCAAGTTCCTCATCCCCATTCTTTTACTAACCTCTACCCTTGCCTTTATCTCATTTCCTCTACCTCTCCCGCCATCCTATTGAGGAACAATAGAGACACCGTTTTCAATCGGCGCGTCCTTTTAATGATTGTTATGGCTGCCATCCAGGGTAAGTTATTAAAATAAGATTTCCGTTGTTGTCTTTTAAGGATGCTGCTGCTCGAAAAGTTGCATTAGGAAAAGAATATTGATCTTCATGATCGCACGCCAGACTGTCTAGAATTGGAAAACGATGATTTTCAACCCTTCCAAGCAAATTTCATAAATTTTAAACATAACGATTCTAAATGTACAAGATCAAAGTTGCTAGTGCTGGGGTAATTTAGTAAAATCCAACATTATCAGCAAGATAGGGCAAATGTCGAGGCTGACATAATGCTTCCAATACAACATGAAAAATTATTAACAAAATGAGTAGATAATAGTTTAAAAATAATTGTAGCTTTTGCCTATTTAAAAATTTTATATTCACGGTAACAAATTGGAAAATTATTCATAGAAACAATATCAACGTTCCTCAGGTTTCACGGGTTAATTTTGAAAAACAAAGGGTGAATCAATGGATTAAAAGGTAGTTGTAACTATTAAATAAATTCACCTCGTCGTCATCATCCTTATTACCCGTTTCCCCCCATCCCACCCTCCTTTTCCTCCCCTATTCTTCGGCCTCTTCCCCCTCCTCCTTTTAGCTCGCTCCCCTCACCTCATTCTCTCCCCATCCCTCCTGAGTTTTTCCCAATCCTATTTGCCACGTTCCAACCCAGGCCGACGCCCTTGTTGGGATTCAGGTCGACACTCTTTTGCGAGCGCAGCGGAAAGGAGAAGAACCGCCAAATTGTAAAATTCCCATTCGATTCACTCAACGGTCGGTCGAATGTTCCCCTTTCTCTCTCTTTCACCGAATATCTACACCAAAATCTCCACCCCTCGCCCCCCATCCCGGCTACAAAGCCCCGCCCCTACGCCATTGTGTTTTCGTATCAATGTAAACAAAATGAATGCTTATGGAGGGAATGAAAGCGCAATGCGCACGAATTATTGTAATATATTTTGCCACCGATGTGAGGATATTGTTATATTGACAAAAAGCACTTGCAGATTTTCATCATGCATACGTATTATACCCTTCACGCTAGGTTTTGGATGGACAAAGATCTAACTACAACGACTCTGGCACCACAAACCCTTCCATTCCGCAAGCCCCTCTATTCTGCATGTTTCCTTCATCCATACCGACCAACATGTCTATCCTTTTCCTTTCCCATACTTTCTAAATTACAGTATTCTTCATTTCATTCCCTATTGAAATCGTCTGCATACATCTTCCCTGTCTCCTAGTTACAGGCTTGCACCCAAAAGTGGTAGGACTGATTTTTTTACAAGAATTTTATTGACGATATACTTACATCGACTTAATAATCTTCAAAGTATGCTCCTTGAGCTGCTACGCACTTAGGATAACGTTGCTCCCATTCCCCGTACGCCCACTGGAAATTTTCTTTGGGGATGCCGTTGGTGACCCTCGTCGAAACCTCTTGAACGGCCTTTATCGAGTCAAAACGTCGTCCCTTGAGCTGTCTTTTCATCAGGGGGAAGAAGAAGAAGTCCGGTGGTGCCAGATTGGGAGAATAGGGCGGGTGCGGCAACGTGGCAACGCCGTCTTTGGCCAGGAGCCGTCTGACGACGAGCGCGCCATGGCACGGCGCGTTGTCATGATGAAGCACCCAGCAGTTTGCGATGGCCGGTCGGACTCTTTTCACGCGTTCTCGGAGGCGGGTGAGCACCTGCACTTAAAACTTCGCATTCACTGTCTCCCCTGGTGGGACAAACTCCTTGTGAACCACTCCATGACGGTCGCAAAACACAATCAACATGCCGTCGACGGCCTTCCGGAGCGATGGTCGTCTTCAACGAGCTCCCTACCCTCTTTAAACAACTTGTGCCACTCAAATACTGTGGAACGGCTTAACGCAGTGTCCCCATAAGCCTGCTTGATCATATCGAGGGTCTCAGTTGCCGTCTTCCCGAGTTTCGCACAAAACTTCACGGAATAACGTTGCTCTAAATTCAGATTCATTTTGTTTTTCGACGCGGACAAAAAACTTGCTTCACTAAAAACGGTGTCCTCACTCAACGACAGCCCGCAGGGGACTGAGGATGGTGTCGGTCTGTTGCTAAGAGCCCCCTCCACCTTACCCTGCCAGGCAGACCCCCCTCCACCGCTCCGTTCGCGCCAGAGAAAATCAGTCCTACCACTTTTGGGTGCGACCCTGTATTAAGCCTCCAATCTGGGCGTCTATCATTTTGCTTCGACGACCATGTTTCCGCAGCGTACAGAACCACTCTATACATAAAAGTTTTAACTAGTTTTTTCTTGATGTCCTTGCTCAACGTCCTTGTCATTAACCTTTTACACATCTTGAAAGCTTTTCAGATTTAATTAATAAAGTTTACTAGCATAACATTAGTTTCGATGATTGCCATCATTCACATAATGAACATAAAATAAAATCCTCAAAATTAGTTCTAATACTTTCATTGTCATCCTCGAAAAATACACAACCCTCTGATATACTTAATGTAGGCGAATTGATGATTCGTACTAATGCTTATCCGAACGCTTTTACGAGGGAGAAATGGAGGGAAGGAAAATCTTATACGTACACTTTTTTTATAAAGTATTTGCCACGTCAGTTCATCGTGATACCAACATAATTTGTGCGCAAAATACCCTTTTTAAGAGGTGTATTTCGCTTGATTATTCGTTCTCTGTACGAGTATTTATAAAATAATTCATCTCATATATATGTTGCGTCCCAGGAAGTCTCTTTTAGCCGAAAAATTCATTCGCTGACATAGTTAAAAATAAGTGTATTACAGTGCTTGCTATTTAAAAAAATTGAGTGAAGAGTATATTTGCCCACCCGTAATCCTGAAACAGGAAATTGAGTGCGGAAAAAGGTCACTTTATGTTAATTTATGAGTAAATTGCTAATGCCTCGCGGTATGAGAGTAGAATATCATCTACCTTCGTTCCATGTCGTTAAAACGTTCCGTTAAGAAAACGTAATTTCTGATGTTGTATGCCTGGTGTGTAATCGTTCCCTGCCACACACCCTAGCGGTGGTTTGTAGGTTGCCACGTAGGTAGATCGCCTGAAACCAAAAACATCGCATGACACTATGATGATCGGTAAGGCGAATGATATTTACACATTGAAATTTTTGCATTCTAATGCACATTAGCGGATGAGGTTAAAGTTGCTGTCGCGGCATCTCCCGCAGTTCTTTGAATTTGATACCGATTCAACGACGTGTTTTCGAATTACTTTATCAATTGCTAAGAAGGTCCCGGCTTATCCAGGTGGGACTATCGAAGCCATCTCCGAAAAAATGTCCTCATTCGAACCGATGGACATCAGAGTGATGAGGTGAAAATGCGAATCTTTCTGTCGGCAAAAATGTGCGATTTTATCAACATGAAATTATGGGTCCTTACAATCTAATTTCCATTTTGTTTTTTTAATCCTGCTCTTCGAAAAATTATGATAATGCTAACCCGAGTTCAAATTTGATGCATTTAAGTCACGCGATACGTGCGTGAGGGTCATCATCATCACCAGTTCAAATTATAAAAATATATTGTCGCTATCTTATAATTATACTCATTAATATCTAATGAGGTACACTTTTGGGCATGAAAATGGTCGTTTATGTACTCACACAAATGGTTGAAGAATAGCAGATTTTGCATCTTTATGTACTAAACCTCTTAATTCTATTGGAGCTATTGCCACAATCTCCTCCTGTTGAATGCGAATTTTAGGCGCATTCGTCAAATTAAATCAATCAGGGCACTGGCGAACATTTGTGAACATGCATTCCTTATTATAAAAGTTAAAGCATAATTTCTCGCGCCAGTGAATTCACGAAACAATACCTCTTTACGAACTGGTCCCTTCAAAATTAAGATGTCCAATTTTTGTTGCGTGTTTCACCAGTTTCGTCAGGAAACAATAGCATTGGTGCTATAAGGACCGATAATTTAATCTCGGAAACTTGATAATTGGAAGTGGTTTAACACTTAAGTTTTTCTAAAGTAGGCGTTCGACAATTAATGATCATGAAAGACTTGAAGAGTAAACAAAAGAAATTCTTTGTTCTCGATTCTTTAACCCTAAAATTCTAACAAGATTTGCTCGCGAGCAATTTTTATTGCCCAAATCGATGGTAAATATTTCTGTGTGCTAACTGACGTAAGTTTAATGCTCTTAGAAAGAACTTTAATGAATACCGCGGCGCACTTGTATGATACCTGGCTGTGGACTCTTTCCTTACGTCAACACAAGACTTTCCTTGATGTATTCCACGTATAATATCTCGGCAATTCTGAATACAATAGTGTTCTTGCAAAAGTATCCTGCTGGCATAGTTGGAAAAATGCTGTTTCTATGACAGCAAAAAAGTAAACAAATTACATACATACAAACAAACACTCTCCTTTATATATATAGATATGTACAAGCATTTATGCGTGCATGTTTATTAAACAAGAGGGTCATCCAATGCCAAGCCTCTTTTCATGACAAAACGAAATGTGATAGATTGAGGAATGTATTATTTTAATTGGCATAAAAAATGGGAAATGAGTGCTTCAATGACATAAATGAGTAGATTAAGTTTAATATATAAGTTCACCATCATATGAGGTGTTGCTTGGCAGTCCAGTGCCTTGCGCCGGAAAGTTGAAAATTCTGTTGCTGTCCCTGTAAAACGTACGCATTCTTTTCGCAACGTCGACGCCATGGTTCCATGGCCGATGATGAAAGCTTCTGTCTTCTGCCCATTGGAAAAACCGGGTGGTCCGTGACCGAGGCTTGGTTCTCGGGTTAATTGTTACTCGACATTCCGCCTTCTTTGAACTGTTGCTCCCACGAACCCTCATTTTTCACGGCAATAACAACATCACCGCATGCCTCACTCATGGGATAGAATTTCGATGGGTGTTTTAAGTACCTAAGTTGAGAAAATAGATGATTACACGCTATTGTTCTTACGCACTAGATGACCCCTCTCATTATAGTGAAAACTATTCGAACACTATCCACTGTGCTGTGCAGCCATCTAATATTTTGTATTCATTAAGAATTTTCGCCTATTTTAAGCTCGGTCACATCTTTCTATCTTCTCCCAGTCGGGAGAAATGAATTGGGTGACCTTAGAAGGTGAACACACCTTTTAATTGGTCTCTGCCCTACCTATCAAACCAATTTTTGGCTGATTACTCTGGCTATACATTACGATAGCTGTGGTAAAAACTCAGTCTCAGAACCGAACTGTATTGACTCGCTGGAATGTTGGAATAAATTATTCAACCTTTCATAATAACATTCCTAGGGACCTGGATAGTTCGGTTTACCCTAATCCGATTGACATCCATACTGGGAATGATCGAGGGTTCCTCTCCGTGATTCCGGGCGTGCACGCGTGAGGACCTTCGGAAGAACTGGTGGGATGAGGAGCTGTGCGAAGTATTCGTGAATCGGTTCGGCGAACGACCAACCCTCACGAACACGTGTCTAAATCCATTACCAGTCGCGCTGTGGATGCGTATTTTGTCACGCGAAAATAATTACTCGACTGTGCTTGAACTGTCCCCTCTCCAGTGGAGTCACGCGAGCGGGCACTCGGGCGCCGACGCAGGGGACCGTGATCGGTACTGCCAACTGCACGTGGATGCACTCAAAGGAATGACAAGCCAAGAAATTCCCGTCCATCAGTGTCTTAATTTCAAATTAATATTTCTCCTACCCGAAACGTATCTTCTCGATATTTGCGACACGGTTCTTTTTTTGGACAATTGTGCACACCTCCACAGCTTATTTTTTCCAGTAAAAAACAAAACTACCTCGCAGCTAGAGCTGTGCGACATACACTTTTTGATGTCGCGGCATCAGTGCAATGACGACGATAACAAAGAATATATTAATGTCAGTGTCCTAATTTGCCACAATACAGTGGATATCAACGTCGCGTCAATATCCTGGGTTATCTAGACATCCTCCGTTGCGTCGACGACACTTCTGTGGTTAAATCGGACTGTTAAATCCATCACAGATGAATTTAGGCATCTAACAACTTCGAATGGTGTATTAAGGGACGGAACTTATCCAGAAATGATTCCCACAGGGCGAAATTGGAAGGGGAAGAGCACTCTTAAAAACCAATTACTTTCCGTATATTAGTAAGATTACCTTTAGCTTTACGGTAGTCGGCGGCGTTATTCTTGGCCCTCTTTGGATGCCTCGATCCTTAGGTGTAATCGATTAATTCGTAGATATTTTGTCTCCAAAACATACGGAGCCGCCACGTGCTTCGAAATCGGCCCTATTATCAAAAGCCTACTACGTTTCTCGTCTTTGATATCCTTGGTGAACTTATCTCTCGAAGTTTGGCAGCGCTGGTCACGAAACGTGCGTGCTTTTTCTTTCCCCACTGGCCAGCAGGGAGCACTCCTTAAGCCGACATTTTTATCCCTTCCCGCCCCCATCGCACCCGTCATGTCAATGCACTCTAATCCTTCCACGCAACCCAGTCGCACCCCCCGACAACAACAAGGATGTGCTCTGTGCAAATTCTCTACCTCCTTCTCTCCCTCAAGTCCCCGTTCTGCACCCCATGTCACTGTGGCCCCTTCAAGAGGGTGATAGAATACTAGGGAAGGAGGAGTGCTTAGAGGAACGTGCCCGTCGACCCCTTTCAAACTCAATGGGATTTTTATGACTCCACATGATATTCGCAGGCTGGACCGCAGGGATAAACTAAGAGGGATGTACACCGTCATGAGACAGATTCAAGAACTCGTCCTTCCCTCGCACAAAGCACACGGAACACAATCGATCCCAAGGAACCGAAAAAATGAAATTAACTTAAATACTACAATTTAATGAATTATTTCGACACAATAATTATTGCTTGATGAATGTACGCATGCATGAGTCTATTTAAACGAGTATTTTTGTCAATGAAATAACATATATTCAAATGAATGATTGAACTAATATTTCTGCATGCATAGCTGGTGCCCTAGCTATGTACATAACGCATATGTATGTCAGGCACAATACACAATAGTCACTATACCTCTTGCGCTCTTGCAATGGTTGGAGGGGTATCGTGTGAATCCGCCTATTTGAAGACAGGTTTTGGACTTTCCCTTACCAATATTTACGCCTGACTATCGTGAGAGCATCCTTTTTCGTTGCCCTACATTAATTTCGTCTTCACTACTTCGTAACTTCTGCCTGCCTTCATGCTGCGTGAAAAGCCCATTCTATTCCTTCCCCTACCTTCCTTATCCGAAATTCTCCTTCTAGCCCGGCCTTCGGCACAGAACTGCATTTCAATTTTATGCTATCCTTTCCCTTCTCTACCTTTTTCGGAATCTCCTCAGAAACTTCTTCTCCTCGTCCACCCTGCTTAAATACGTTGGAATTTGTCTTCCTTTCCGTCGCTTATTTTCTCCGTGCTCCTCCACACCCATCGTGCAAACTCCTTCAATCTTATATTCATCCTCTTGCCTCAAAGACCAGGTATAACATCCATAAACGACTACGCTCCGTATTAAGGCCTTTACTAATCTTTTCTTCATATATTTGCTCGGTATACCCGTCATCGCCCTTATTGCTACGCCCCCCTTCATCCGAAATACTGCCCAAATTGATATAAATGGTTTGTATAACAAGTATCAGTAAAATTATGGGTAAGATCAACCCCAGCCGTACTTTTAATCATTTCTTCATCATCAATCTCGTAATAATTAAGAGTGCATCTGGGGTTGATCTTTCCCATAATATTCATACGGCCGTAGATACCGTTCCTGTTGATTCATATCGGTAAAGATTTCAAAGAAATAAATTTATTTCAGATATTGCTGCAATGCCTCAAAATTATTCAAAGTGCATCCCTTGAACGTCTACACACTTCTCCCATCGGCTTTTCCATGACGTGAAGGCTCCTCGGTGGGTGAATTCCGGAAGGTCCTTCGGGGTATACGTGCAAGCTTCTTTGACGGCACTTAGGGGAGGTTTTTACTTTTGGGAATAGGAAATAGTCTCCTGGTGCTAATTTGGGACTGTAAGGGGATTGGGGAATCGTCACGGTGCTGTTGCAGAAGGTCTTCGCAAGCAAACACTCAACTCTGTTCTTGGTCGTCCGTCAAGACCTTCGGGACGAGTTTAGCGCAATTCTTTCGCATCGCCAAACTTTCAGTGATAATGGAATGCACTGTCATCTTATCAATTCCAATACGATCTGCGATCATACGCACACTTAACCGACGGTCTGAATTCAGCACTTCACGCACACGTCAGGGAAAAATTGCTACCGATACTTTTTATACAACCTTTTAATGCTCCACCGGTTCTAGTTTATTCCCTCCTAATTTAATATTTAAAGAAATAACATGACCAAATGAAAACGTTTTACTATAATCTCAATATTTTTTTAGAAATGATTCATTGAATAACTAATGGCTTATATACGCTGATTGAATCTATCTCTGAAGTGCTTCTAAACCATCTTCATTTTTGTTTTTTTTTATCGACCTCCACTACCTATCTGCCAAATATGTCGGGAGTTAGTCATCATCACAGGTTCCTTGCATTTTCTTAATGATTTTTAATTTTAGCGCCGCCCTTTTGCTCCTCCGCGTGCATTTTACACATTAGGAGTTCGTGATAATCTTCTATCAGTATCTTTTTTAGGAACGAGGCAGTCGTTTCTTCGGTTCATTAAATTTCCTTGAATTTATCAGTATAGGCAGGGTTAGTTCATATTTTTGTTTACTTCTATAAACAGTTCAACGCTGCATTGTTAATATAGGAGCAACTGCATTGCCAACGATTCGAATACCAAGTGTCGCTTCTATTAATTATTTCCTGAACTACTGACAAAGAACTTTTACATGCCGGAATTTCACATTGAATTAGCTGAATTCTAATGTGAAAGCTAAATATTCCATTAACTGCGGTTCGAAAGGTTTATCATTCATGGATGAGTTTTCATTTATCCTTCTTTTTCACAAGTTGGTACTCTACTTACTATATTCATTTCAAGATTGGAATAACAAGTTAAAATTAAAGAAAAAGAAAAGAAATTAATAAAAGTGAAATGATTTGAAAATGTTGTATTATTTCAAAAGATTTTATTTAGTTCCCTCTCCCTTCCTTGACTCATATACTCCAATAAAGGGCACAGCATACGTTATCACTGAGGTTTCACAGGGCTCCAACTACCAAAGTTTGTCTAAGATCCAAGACATAATATTATGGCATAGTCCGATTTTGGGGATATTATGCGGGCTTGTAAGCCGCCAGACTTTAGTCATAATAAGTATTTCTCCACCCTCAGGTCACCCAAGATCATATGAGACTTTAAAACGGATGAAGGATCATTTTAAGACACAAGAAACAAAATATCTCCGAGAAGCTAGAATCAGCGTACAGTGAAGCGTTTCAGCATAACTATTCTATTTTTCTTGTCGAGAGATAAAAATAATTAAAATATTCGACTTTTTAATTTAAAAGCTGGTTCATTCTCAATTTTTATAACCTTAGCCAAAAAATAAATTAAATATTCTAATTTTATGTCCGAAAGAAATATTCGAACACTTTTACGCATACGTGGGGCATTGAATCTTTTCATCTAATGTCTTGACCTTAAGATTTCGGGAAACTTCCCAGTTATTAATGCCTGTACTGACGTGAATGTTATGCTTCAGGGAAGGTAGACTACATAACACTCAGGAAGGCGAGATTGGTTGGACAGGAGCAAGAAGGGTGTGAAAAGAGAGAAATGTTTGCTAGAAGTATTAAATCATCGATAAGAGGAAAGTTTACCGGCCCTTCTTGACGTATTATGAAAGGAAAAAGTTCCCGAAGTTCGCCGTAAGGAAAGGGGTAAGGGTAGGCAGGACCTTCGGGGTCCTCTTCTAAGTAGGATTTCGCGCAGGCTTCCTTGCATTTCGTCCGGGCTAAATAAATTTCCTGTTCAAGCTCTCTGAATACGAGAGAAAAATTTCTGGAAGTTCATTTGAAGATCGATAACTTATTATTTGAAAAAAAAATTGATTTTTCGTGTAATCACGATAAATACGTATTTTTCATGCTATACCTTGCAATCTATTTTACATTTACAAATTTTTAAAACTATTATCTCCTCCTTCAAAGAATACTTCACGACGAGGTAGAAGTTGATGACAGGTACCTAAAATCAAGATATAGAGAAAAGACTTTTGAAAACTTGGAGCTAAGCATTCTATGGCTGGGTCGTTGAGGCAAGAGGTTGAGCGTAGCTTGGAGGCTTTCGAGATTCGGTTGTGCAGAAGAATGGAAAAATAAAATGGAAAGGAAAACCAACGATGAAGTGGTGGTGGTGGAGGAGATACGTCTCTTTGGCGAAATTCAAGGATGCCAGAGCGAGTGGATGCAGGAAATTATACTACGAGGCAGGATGCTGGATGATTTAGACGTGAGAATACTGGGAGAGCGATGTACAGGGAGGATAAGAATAGGTAATTAGAATAGAATTAAGTGAGGAAGGAAGCATACTGACCTGACGAATAAGTCATTGTAATATTTAGAATGACATTTTTAATGCTGATGATCAGTGATAGGATATTAAGTTATATTATATTTTTGTAGGGCTCTGGAACTATAAACTACTGTATTCCTAAGCTTTATCTCAATAAACCTCATTTTATATATTACTGAAACTCGTTCTCCAGCTCTTCGTACACAGTTCCTCACTTAATTCCATTTTAATAATATGTTTCATGTATTTGAACGTTGAGTTCAGTAGGGTTGGTAAAACGGTCGTCTGCTGCATCACCCGAAATAAATCAACGGGGAAGTACTTTGGCATAGCCGGAGAGGAGGGAGGGATTTTGTGAGGAATCCAAAATCAATGCAACAATTTCAGAGTTTAAAAATCATTCGCCTTGACTGGGATCCGAACCCAGATCCCTCAATATCTCATCGAGTGCTTCAGCCACTTAAGCTATCGAGGCGGCATCTCCCGCAGTTTCTTTGGAAAGAATCAAAAAAAAATTTTTTACCTGGTATCTAGATTGTTGGTGTACTGCTGAAGACTGTGATGGGGAATGTTGGGTGAGCGAGGTGGAGAGGGTGTTTCACGGAATGTAGGGAGGGTGGAAGTATCCGGAGATGAAGAATGGTTCATGGATTTTTGGATCATTTCTTTTGTTTTTTGAAGTGTTAGACAGGGCTTTATTAGAAGTGTTACAGGTGCTAGGGAGTCCATCCCCAAAAAAACCTACCCTGACCGATAAACGGCTATTACTATTAATGATACGTGTGTATGCAATATATTTTTCCATTGTTATTTTCTCTTACTTTCTCAAGTAGGGTAATGAGATGGGTGAGTCCCGTGAAAAGGTTAGAAATAACTACGTTTAAGTATCCCTAGAAAAGGTGATTTCCACATTTTTTCGGGCTGCGTCCGCGTATGTCATTTAAATGCACAACAGTTTCGCCAGCTATCCTGCTGGCGTCCTCAGGTCAAGGACGAAAAGAAGCTTGTTGCCCCGTCTTATATAGGGAAAATCCGGCGCCAATACCGGGAAATTTCTTGGCCAATCAGGGAACGTCCTCATATTTGCGCGGAATAATTCTTTTCCACGCACTGTGGAGTGGATATCCATCCTCTCTGTTAAAATTGTCTGGCCTTTTAACGATTTCAATGGCCTCTCTGATTATCCTCGGGTAGTATTTTTCTTCTTGATGATGTGGTGACCAGATTCAACTGCGTCACCAAGATAGCTGACACCCTACCCGGACCCAAGGATGAAATTTCACCGTTAATATCAGAAGGCGTGTACCAAGTGCCATGCTCCTGTGGCAAATGGTACATCGGTGAAACATGCAGAGCGCTGAAAACACGCATGAGTGAACATCAGAGAGCAACCAAGGCCAAACAGTTTAGAGCATCGGCCATCGCTGAGCACGCCTGGAGTGAACCCGGACACTCTATTCTGTTCGACGACGCTAAAATAATAGCGAAAGAAGAAAAATACTACCCGAGGATAATCAGAGAGGCCATTGAAATCGTTAAAAGGCCAGAAAATTTTCAGTGCGTGGAAAAGAATTATTCCGCGCAAATATGAGGACGTTCCCTGATTGGTATTGGTGCCGGATTTTCCCTATATAAGACGGGGCAACAAGCTTCTTAATCCTTGACCTGAGGACGCCAGCAGGATAGCTGGCGAAACTGTTGTGCATTTAAAGGACATACGCGGACGCAGCCCGAAAAAATGTGGAAATCACCTACTCATCGCCGCGGAAACCTGCGAACGAATCCCTAGAAAAGACTCAGTGACGAGCAATGTGTTCAGGCAGTGTGTACGTTTGATTTTTGGGTGTCCTAGTCCCAAACATTTGTTAAGGAGTGATAATTATTGCCTGGCATGCTTGAAATCGGTCGTCAATAAAAGATTAAGATTCAATTTAAAATTAATTTCAATTTTCAAAATTTCCTTGACTTAGTTTTTGATAGCGAAATGTGAAATAAGTACAGGTTAACACCACTGAGGATGGGTGCATCTTCAGCGCCTTAAGTCCACAATCGATATTTTTCTTACCTAGCCTCCAAAAAGGTTATGATATCCACCACAGCGACTGTATAAATGGTATTTTAGAAGGTTATAATGAAATTAAAAACCGCCATGTATTCATGAAATATATATTTTATATTAAAGTTACATAACACTTATATATATATATGTGTACATACATACATATATATATATATATATATTTTCTTTTTTTAACTAATCTACCGGTTAAGGTATGTTTTGGAGGATATATAATTATATATATATATATATATATATATATATATATATATATATATATATATATATATGCTTTCATAGACGTAACACGGAAGTGCCGAATAGTACAATACACAGTAACACATAATATAGAAACACAAAAAAAGAGAACACTCACACGTATTTTCTTGATATTTCGACGGAAACAATCCGTCTTCCTCTGAAGATATAGAGGTAATGATTAATGATAATGTCATTACTTCTATATCTTCAGAGGAAGACGGATTGTTTCCGTCGAAATATCAAGAAAATACGTAAGAATGTTCTCTTTTTTTGTGTTTCTATATTATGTGTTACTGTGTATTATATATATATATATATATATATATATATATATATATATATATATATATATATATATATATATACTCACGCATACATACATACACACATGTGTGTGTTTGCGTACCAAGCCCATTTTAAAAATAGAGGAAACTTTGTTCAGCTTTTGAGTACAGGAGAACGTCACATTTTCATGGAGAAATACGGCAACTTTGGTTCCATTTCTCCTGATTACCTGTCAATCAAAAAGTCGCTCGATTGGCGTCTGGGGAAGTTACTTTTAGACCTACTAAAAGAACCCAGTTGTTAAAACATTTGAATGAAATATGGAGGAACGAACACTAGAGCTGCGAAAGTAATGAAGGAACCGAATGATAAGGAAGAGCTTCCTGTAAAACCGCTCACGATATTCGTACTTACAGCAGAATCGATTACAATTAATGAAATATATGTATTTTAAGATATTCAAAGTACTATCGCGCTCCGTATCCTCACTTTATCGTCAAAACAGCATGCAAAAAAACAGAAAGTTAAGAACTTGACATTCTTGCAACCATGGACATCCTCCAAAATTAGCATTTTCACACTTATCACGGGTTTCTATGGCGCACCGGTAGTCTGCCAGCCATTCTCGTCGCTCTGGAGCATTGGCACCCCAAGTCTTTCCTCGATGCCCGTCACGACCGTGAAGAGCACCCTTTTAACCTCCACCTGGTACGCGATGGGATAGCTTTTGGTAGCATGGCACATGGCCGAGAAGAATTTGTCAAGAGGACTGGCCTCTTCCCTAAGCAGCACTTTTTTTAGCAGCGACTTCTTCAGCAACGACCTCCAATGCCTATTCCGAATCTTCCTGGACATCCTATCTGACCTCAACGACTGCTGGTCTTCCAGCACCTTGTTCTCGCATTCCTCCTTACACTTCTCGAGAACCACCCACTGCTGCTCCCCGCAGTTGGTTGAGGTATTCTCCACCGCCTTGCTCTCCTCCGTCTGAGCCACGGAGGCTTCGTCGTCAACTTCCAGGGAATCCACGCATTCCCAATTCAGTGGTCGACAAAGTTTCTCGATCGGTACGCTGTTCAGATAGTTTTCAGGAACCCTGTTGGTCATGTAAGGGAGCAGGAATTCCATCGCTTTCTGGTACGGCCAGTTCACTGTCCTCTTCCGACCCCTCCGTCCCTTTGCTTTGCTGTGGCGCCGCAAGAAATCGCGGTGGGCGTCCCTCAATTTTTTCCACGCTGTCTTGGCATCTTGAGCTGAAGTTGTGGGAGATTGAAAAGAACCACATTAATTGAGACTATAATAAACTTATAAAATATTCATGCATGCATGAAAAAATTCATTCAAGGGACATGTTTCCGAAAATCTCGCATCAAATGGCGACCCCTATTTGGAACTATACAGAAATTGCCGTTCCTGAAACTCGCCATCTTGTTTATCTGTAGAGCTGTTACAGTTCCTATCTTTTTCGTGGATACTGCTAGTAGAAACTGTGACCCAAACAATAAAGGTGTTATTAATGAGGGGAAACAGCGATAGTACTATTACCGGAAAGAAGAAAACTAAATATTTGGGATAAACTATGATTGAAAAGATATAATTTTTTTCTGGGTCCTCTGAAATGGGGAAGAGAGAGACAGCTGAAACTCCAGGGAAATACTTGATTGAAGCTAGGGAAATACTTGAAGAATTGACAATTGAAGCATACTAGTATGCTTCAATTGTCGTGAATAGAATTTCGTTTCAAAGTGATTATTATGCTATCCAATTCAGTGGAGAGTTTACTTTCCCTTTAAATGTGGGTACCAATTCATCGAACTAGATGGATTGGACATGCTTTGAGGCACAATGAATTAGTTCTAAACAGAATAGAAGGGAAAGTTGAAGGGGAGATCCCACGAGGAAGACCAAGAGACTCATTGGATTAGGGTGAATGAAGGAAGATATAAAACAGCAATGCTATCAGGGGGTGAAAGGGGATTAACACTGAAAAGAGAAAAATGGAAGGCTACAGTAAGCCAATCTTAGAAATGAAATAGATACAGTGATGATGAGACATCAGTTTCCTAGGCCTAAGCATTTCCATGTATAACTGGAAGGCGCATCTTTGTCGTTTATAGGAAACCAATCATTGCTGGATACACCGATCCCATCAATCTAACGTCACTTTGCATACGAACGTGCTCCTTTCCGCCCATTGATACAAAACTTCATCAATCTAGCTCTCTCACCAACTAATTCAATTGAGAATTCTAGACAATCATTACTATCTCCCAGCAATACGGTTAATAAGACCCATGTAATGAAAAAACTCTAAAGAAAAAAATTGTACCAACCCTCTTAATGAATGAGGTTAATTCCTCCAACGTTTTTCCTGAATGTCATTCCTTAGGCAGCCTCCCTTTATGGACCTGCTGACATCCTTCCCAAACCCCTTGGGGCATCATTTTACCCCATTCACCCCATCCCACGTTGCCCTCGAAAATTTCCTGTGCATCGCGAAAGATGAAAGCTGTCTTATAGATGCAAATCTGGCTCATACTGATTAATTTTAGGGAACGTCTCTGCGTGCTATATAGGGCAAAGCTGAAACAATGTTCTGACGCGCACCTAGGAACATGTGAATTTTTATAAATATGGCCTTTTAACGTATCCGTCCGTCAAACATATATCTTGCGATAGTCAAAAGAATCAAGTGCCATCCAATCATTCAACAGCCCTTACCCAGAGGTTTAAAAAAAGTGGGTGCATTAGAAAAGCCAGAATTTCCGGAATGTGCAAAGCCCAGACGTTTTTCTCCTTGCGACGAAGGACTGTTCACAGCTGCCTCCCCATAACTTCCCAAGCAACTTCATTTCACAGAAATAAGTCAGTCCCTCCTTCTGCCCCCTGCCTCCTCCTATCCTCGGTTCTCCTTGTTTCCTCCCCCCCCCCCATAGAACCCTTCGGCTCCAGAACGCGGGGGGCCTTTGACCAAGGGAGGGGTCAAGTATCTGGGTCCTAAACACTTTCCTAAGGTCTTCAGCTTTCCCTGTCAACCGCTCTTTAACTACCCCTCGTATTTCTCAAGGGTCGCAAGTCGACACTCGACGTACCCTGTAGCCTTCTTTCGGGGCGACGTGCATCCTTCGTCCGTTAACGCTTATCCCATCCACCCGCAAGCCCTTTCCTAGGTCTAGTGCTCTGTCCGACTACCTCCCACTTTGTGCTTCAGCTCAAAATAACCCCCCTCTTACCCTCCTTCCCTCTATCTTTATGCAGTAAACCTCCCAGCGGCGGACAACAGTGGACCACGAGATATTTTCCAGAAAAGCATGTTTTTAAACCATTATTAATATTACTTGGTAATTACCGTTTAAAGTATGTTTTGGATGGACACTACCTGACACCCTACGCTAACGTTAAACTGTTCTTAAATTCCCTTCATTCATTTCCCCTCCCTTCATTCCTTTCTCCTCCCTTCATTCCTTCCAACATGCCCATTCTTTTCCTGGATCTTTGGGATTTCTCCCAGAAATCCTCTAGCTGCTCCCTCCATGCCGAGTACTTCTTCGTTTTTCTTCTTTTCCATTTATTTTTAACTTTTCCGTCCGCCAGGCGTCCTTATCTCAAATTCTTCGTCTATAATCTTGCTTGAGCGGTTATGTTTTAGCGTCATACAAAACCAAGCTTCAAAGATATAGTTTTCACTAATCTTTTCAAAACAACCTGATTCGACGTCTCTGTCATCAATTCTCTCCTCCTAATTAAAGCTTTTTGCCTAACGCAATTCTTCTTCTTATCCTTGCTAATTTGATCATATAGTATTGTTCAAACACACTTCCAAGTGGTAACTTGGTAAATATGCTCTACTTGCTCTAATCAATGAACTCCGAATTTAAGCCTTAGACAAGTTTTTTTTTAATGGACATGAATATTTATGTGGACATTAGGGAATGTGTTCACAGGAGTGAAGAAAAAGAATTAAGCAATATCAAACGACAGAGGCGTTATGCCAATGGTTTTTTAACATTAAACAATTCCCAAAGCCGATCATAAATGTCTTTCAAAATTTACTTTCAAAATTTACTTTTAAAATTTGATGAGGTTATCTCGAAGGTTGAAGGTCTTGAAGGTCATGCTCAAGTAATAGTGCGGAGAATACTTTCCAATTGGTAGCGATTTATGGATGTGAGATCTGGTCTTCGAGGTAAGGAGGAAGAGGAGAGCGAAGAGTTGGAGGGTTTTTAGATGTGGGTGTGTGGCGGCGAATGGAGAAAATAAGTTGGACAGAAGGGAAGATGAACGCTGGAGTTTTCAAATAGGGTGGGCGAAGAGAGGAGATGACCCCTGGCGGAAATCCGAAAAAGGAAGAAAAAATGAATGAAGAAAATACTGAAAGGTAGTGGGATGTTATGAGACCTTGATAGAAGAGAGGACCCTGGGTAATTAGGAAAGTGGAAGGAAAAAATTGGGTTTCTAGACAGCAAGAAGGCAGACAAAAGTCGTGAATAGATGAAGAAATAAATGATGTAGGGCAAAGAAATAGGATCTTCTCGCGATACTCGTTGGTAGATAATTGTTAGGAACCGTCTGAAGCCTACATTTGAAATAAGTAGAGTGCTTTGAAATACAATTAAAAGTTTTTCATATTTCTAATTATCTACCAATGCAACAAAATCAAATTTATAATGTGATTTCTACTTTGACCTAAAATTTCCTAATGCCAAAAAGTTCGTGAAATATCCGTAGGGTAAAAAGTTGCGCCGCAGTGGTCTAAGCATCAGAGTAATGATTAATGAGTTGCTCAAGCGTGAAAGCTGTAATTTGGTCACTCTTTGAACACGTTCTGTGCTCTGAGCGTTTTGTTTGTCCCTCCGGAAAAATGTCTTCCTTTCCAGTTCTCCTCCCATCATATTACTATGGACCTCCACGTGTCCTTATCTAGGGAGATCGACCCCTCCAGCTGAGTCAGCGTTTTTTTATCTCCCTGGCCGTCTCGAGTTACCCCTAGGAAATGTTCGCAGTGCGATTCTTCTGGAGTGAATAAACACATTATTGGTCCCCCGATACGACCTCGTATTTTTACGAGTGCCCAATGTGTGTTCATGGACAGTCTTAGTTCTACATTCCATTCTCCGTTTCCAATAATTTCGCAACGTCCCGCTTCTGAATATTCGGTACCATCGCATCAGAGAGCCTTTTCGAAGAAATATAGTGCAAATAATCGGATTGTAACCGGATTTTATAACTCCCCTACTCCATTATCATTCTCTTTCTGTCCTATGAAACCATAAATAATACTCTCCAAAAAAATTCTTACATTTTTTTCCAGTTTTATTTCATGCTTGTTTGCCAGAGTATCTGTATAAGATTTCCCTCTTCAAAATGTTGAGTAGTTTTTTTGCTAGTTTTGTTATTGTTGCCGTGTATAGGTTACGTTTTGCAATTTGGTTTGAAAATTCCCGGAAAATCTTCATTCTAAATCATTAATAAAATCGTGCTCTTTCACCATTTTCTCCACGTAATAGAGGCGTGGGAGGAATAGAGGATAGAAATGGAAAGTCAATGTGGAGTTAGTAAAATCCGTTTTCAGTCAGATCTTTAGTCAGTCAATCTTTAGTCAGAGTGTCACGAAAGGGTAAGCAATTAACATATTAGAAAGTCAGTGTGGTACGAATATAGGATTAGAACCATTTTAAAAATTACAAAAGTTATGCGGTATTAGAGAATGAGGAAGACTAAGTTTTGAGAAAAATGGCAAGACTACAAATTTTGTGTACCCGTATAAAACTTTAGGGTAATAAAGGTCAAACAATGTGGTACATAATATTATTGCAAGAATGATAAAATTAAATTCTTTAATGTTTGCTATCATAGTAGTATTTCAGGATTGGGTTGTATGCTAATAAAAACTATTATTCTTTTAAGACATATTTATATGATCACGCACACAACACTACCACTACACACGTACATGAAAATGCCTATAATATGAATTAAGTCCAGTTACAGTTTTTCCGATAAATTGATCCGAAGGTACCGGTCAAAGCCGCTAGTGTGATTGTGTGTGTGTGTGTGTGTGTGTATGAATTTTTATTGGGAGCCCCTTCCACTAAAGTTATCCGGCCAAATACACATGCAACCAGTTCCAGTAACACTGCCGTGGCTACTGAAGTTACAGCACAGCAACTTGTTGAGAATAGTACATCTCAGAGTGGGATGTACATTTGCTGCCGTAAAGCAAATGTTATGACATATGTATCCGAAGATTTAGCATTTTTTTCATCATCGCCCTTGCTTTAAAGGTAGCGTCAGTTTGTCGATGGTGTAGATCGTTGTCGTATGTCACACTAACAATGGAACAGCTAATTTCCACGTTGTTGCAGACAGGACTTTACAACGTTTTGACATGTAATGCTACTTCTAGTTCGGTTTTCTCCCGCTAGAATTAGCACTATCCAGACAAACTTTATTGCCAAAGAAAGATATGGCTTTTACGACGTGTTTTAGTATGAAAACTTATATTTTCCAATTTTGGCATTTACAGCGTTTTGCAAATGCACGATTCATATATATAAACAGAGATATAGATTTTTGAAACACATTAACTATTTCACTTGGCGAACGACCAGCGCAAACACTTTCGATAATAGCGGCTCTTTGATTCTACTCTGCACTTGTACGTAACATCTCGGCCATTTTGAGATTATGACTGTTTACTAGATGCCTATATCTTTCAAGAACGCCAAACGCGACCTCCAGTGGAACTACTAATCGGCGGGAAATTCAAATTGAAATTTGTCCGGAGATAAGCGCCGCACTCTTTATATATATATATGAACGCAGCTATATATTTTTAAAACATAGAAACAAAAAGGAAGGACACTCACATATGTAGTCTTGACGGGTCGACGGCACGACCGTCATCATCAGAATCTAATGATCACGGTCGAAACGTCAAAACTACATATGTGAGTGTTTCTTTGTATTTCCATGTTTTAAAAATCTATATGCGTTTTATGTATTTGTTTTTCGCCGAAGAGTGTTCCATTTCGACGATATATATTTATTTATTTATTTATATGAATATATATATATATATATTTTTATATATATATATTATTATTATTAGGTAATCTACCGGATAAGGTAGGTTTTTGGATGGACATAATTACTAATTAAATAATTTGTGACCCCCAGCAAAACACAACATCCTACTTTACATCAGGTCCCTCTTCAGCTCTGAGTACTTTCTTCCTCCCTTCATCCCGTCCAACATCCCTATCCTGTTCCTTCCCTTTCCTCGTTTGTCTTACATTCTCCCCTCAATTACAGTCTTCAACATCCCGCTGCCGGTCAATACCCCCTTCAGCCACTTTTCCTGCCTCCATAGGATTGCTCCCAACAAACCCCTGTCTTCGCCCACCATACCAAGTACTTCCTCGTTTGTTTTCTTCTCTGTCCATTTCACCTTCTCCATTCTTCTCCATGCCCACATTTCAAAAGCCTCCAGTCTACGTCTATCCTCCTGCTTCAATGACCACGTTTCCGCGCCGTACATAGCTACGCTACATATCAAAGTTTTTACGAGTCTTTTCTTAACATCCTTACTCAACGTCTCCTTCATCAACTCCCTCCTCCTTGTGAAAGCCTCTTTGCCTAGCGCAATTCTTCTCCTTACGTCCCTGCTACTTTGACCGTTTTGGTCCAAAACACTACCGAGATACGTAAACTGTTCTACCTGCTCTAGTTTTTGCCCTCCTATTTTAATGTTAAGCTTAGGCTTTTTCTTTCTAGAAAATCGCATAACCTTTGTTTTGTTAATATTGATTCTCATCCCATACCTGTCGCACTGAATTTCCAATTCACTCAGCAATGCTTGTAACCCCTTGGCTGACTGACAAACTAAAGCTTGGTCATCAGCAAACCTAACTGATTTTACGAATTCCCCGCCCACCTTCAATCCTACCACCAGTTCTTCCCATGCCTCTTTGATCATTTCCTCTGCATACAGGTTGAACAGCAACGGTGATAATGGGCAACCCTGCCTTACACCTCTTCCTAACACTGCCCAACCGGACTCCCCGTTCCCCACTCGCACCTGAGCAGTCTGAGAAATGTACAGGTTGCGGATTCGCCTCCTTTCCCTCCAATCTATTCCTATTGTCTGCAGAATATTCATTAGTTTTTCCCAATTCACTCTATCAAACGCTTTTTCGAAATCTACGAAACAGGCAAATACCTCCTGGTTGTGTTCTATATTCCTCTCGATTAATAATCTCATTACTGCAATGGAATCACGCGTACCTCTCCCCTTCCTAAACCAAAACCGATCATCCCCTAAGTAATCATTTGCCCTACTCTCTATCCTTTTGTTTATGATCCTAAGAAGAACTTTAGCTTCGTGGGATATCAATATATTCCTCAGTAGTTTTTTTAACGTGACACCATCACTTACTGGCCGCCCCACTGGGGTCAGACGCCATTGCAGCCGCCTCATCGAGGAACAGACGCTGCGTGGACTACCTTTCGTCTGGCTCCTAACCTTCGACCTATCTGGCATGGGTGACCCTACCAGGAGCAATAATTATTACTCCCGCCAGCACAGCTCTAGGGGTCATCGGAACGCACAAGCCCTTCCACCACGTCAAGGTTGTAGTCCGGGGATATTTATTTATATATATATATATATATATATATATGCATACATACGCACACATATATATATATATATATATATATATATATATATATATATATATATATATTACATATTATGTGTCATATGTTTAGATAAGATGAACAACAATAACTAGAGCAGACTAGGCTACTTGGATCGAAAATGGGTAAATGACCTTAGCACGGTTGACACAGTTATTCTGATCCCTTTTCGCTATTGTGAACAATGACATCTTAAATCTTTCTGTTCTACGATTAATCCCTCTAATTTTATTTGCACTTTATGTCTCCCACCATATTACGATGGGGTTATCATAAAATTTTCAATATCATCGCCGAAGAGACCTGTTTCCAATTTATTCAAAAGATTTATTCTGTTAATTAGCTCTCACCCCCTGAGTGATTCCCAACCTGGAGGATCTCATGATTTCTAGATGCTGCGTAACTTCCGACGCTACTCTCTTAAATTTACGAGCTGGTAGTAGATAGTGCCTGGAGGATTTGATACGGTGAATATTTCTCGTCAAACGTTGTATTTTATTGTGTGACTTTTCAATTTTGGACACAAGATTTGGAAAAGATTTGATAAATTATCAGAGGCATTAGCTGAGACGAGGGCGAAAACGCTTTGAAAGAAGGAATAAAATAAGTAGACCTTTCTTACTCTGCCGGTTGCTCTCTCGCCTTAATCTTTTTTTTTGTTGATCTAACTGTAAACTCTGAGCATCTCTGACCTAGAACTAAAATGCTTTCGGATCATAGTTTTAAGTTTTCTGTTCGTATCGCAGCTATCGCACTTATAGTCCAATGCACTCAGAAAATTAAATTTTTGCTTTTTGAATTATATCAGAACAACGTCACCAAAGGAAAATAACTCTAAAATCTACGATATCTACTTTTACCTCTACAGGGTACCCCATTACCCCATTGGTCGTTCTCGGAAAATGAAACATGTCACAAGATGGAGTGAATATTATCCATTTACTTACAGTCGTCGTATCCGAAAGTCTCTGCAATCCTCTTCCAAGCGTCGGACTTCTTCCCGGCGTTCCTATAATCGTCCGAGTCCATGTTATAGAGGCAGGGGTTTTTCCGTATCATCCGAATGAATTTCAAAGTCTTCTTGCGGTGATGAGCTGCGAAGGAAACGAAAAGTTGAATTTTTCCATCCGGACGCAATACTCGTATAGTGAAATGCGAGTGAACGAATTAAATTAATTAATACCTGAAGCCATCTTGAACGGCGGATGAAGACGTCTTCCCGGGGTCCAATTCCTTATTCTTCGCGCGGTTGATCGTTGCTTCCTCTTCCCACCAAGCACGCCGCACTAATGACCTCACACAGCGATGCCTCTGCGGTCATCCGTACGTGCTCTGCGTTGAGTTCGGGCGTAAGAATAGAAAGATCTAGAGCGGCTTGTCGTGTCCCTTGCCTTTTAGTTCGTCTCGTAAACGAATCGAAAGGAGTCGTTGAGTCCGACTAGGTCCTCGCTCACGCTTACCCACCCCCCCTCCATCTTCCGGGTGAGCTTCTCCATCTCTTCCTTGGGCGAGCGGGCCTAAAGAGCCATAAACCCCGCGCCTCTGGGTGGGGAGGTATCGAAGAGGGTTTCGGAAGGTCACCCTCCGTCCCTTTTCCAAATTTTTCTTCACGCAGCAAAAAAAACCTCTCCCGCCCATCTGCAGTCGAATTTGCTCCGTGCCTTACAGACCGCTCAAAATCACGATTTTTTTCTTAAATCTACGCCGTACTCCTATGAGACGTTTGGTAGGTCACCAGCCTTTGTTAACTAAAAGAATGTTCTATTGGCCCGCGGCAAGGTTAATCGGCCGTAATTTTTTACGTTGCTTGGCCTTTGTTGTGATCGCGAATCGTGCGAGGGAAGAAAGTGCCCATGAATCTACTGGTGCCGCTGTAAATCTCTCTGTTCTTATCCGAATCACCTAATCTGTTGATATAATGAGGATCCTTAAAGATTTTCTTCGATGTCATAAATCTACTTATGTATGTATTTTATATAAATATATTTATGTCTGTCTATATGTATTTATTTGTACATATGAATATAACTATAAGTTTAATGCCTAATATAATATGTATACGAGGATAGGTTAAATGGAAGAAGGGACCATTAGGTCTCAGTTTCGCCCAAATAAAGACCTCTATCTATCTATCTATAAATCAAATCGAGTATCCTCCTGTGCCTTTATAGTAGTAGTATTTAGGGGAGGCGACCGAGAAAATTTGTATCGAAATATGAATAGTCCTTCATAATTTTTAGTGTTCGAAGAACCAAAAATAAATTACCATTCAGCGATGTCTTCATGCCCTCATATTAAACAACAAGTACAGCCTAATGCTAAGTAGTGACTCGAACGTGGATTTCAGCTTTCTAACAGGCAGGAAATTCAAAAAATGCCACCTCCCAATTGTGAGATCGTGTCGATGTTATTTTTTATGCACTGACCATCTTCTATTTTCATCCTTTAAAGGATAATTCCCTCCCCGGACTACAACCTTGACGTGGTGGAAGGGCTTGTGCGTTCCGATGACCCCTAGAGCTGTGCTGGCAGGAGTAATAAAAATTGCTCCTGGTAGGGTCACCCATGCCAGATAGGTCGAAGGTTAGGAGCCAGACGAAAGGTAGTCCACGCAGCGTCTGTTCCTCAGTGAGGCGGCTGCAATGGCGTCTGACCCCAGTGGGGCGGCCAGTAAGTGATGGTGTCACGTTAAAAACACTATTGAGGAAGGCAACGGGAAACCACCTCAATTATCATTCCCTAGAACAATATGATGGACAATAGAGATATTTTGAGTCCTGGCAACCACGGGGCTCGGCCCAATCGGCCGTGTGTCGTGCCCGGCAGCGGGGGAGGCAAGGCTTCCGCGGTCGTCATCCCACGAAACCCTTGCAAGGGAAAACCAGCAGCAGCAGGACAGAAGACGCAGGAGAAGAAAACCAAATTAGTTAGAATAGGAACGTGGAATGTTAGGACAATGATGAGGACAGGGAAATTGGAGAATGTTAAGCGAGAGATGGAAAGGGGAAATATAGATATTTTAGGTCTATGCGAGGTGAGATGGAAAGATAGCGGGGATTACTGGAGTGATAAGTATAGAATAATATACAGCGGTGGGGACGAGAGCCAACGAGGGGTTGCCATAGTATTAAATGAAGAGGTAGAAAGAAGCGTAGTCAACATAGAGCAGGTAACGGATAGAATACTACTAGTGGAGATAAAAGCAGAACCGACGAACTTAGTTATTATTCAGGTATACATGCCACCGAGCAACCATAAGGAAGAAGAGGTCGATAGGATATACGATCAGTTAGAGGACATGATCGCGTGTGTTCCTGCAGGGAAACATTTGATAGTGATGGGGGATTGGAATGCGACGGTAGGCGAAGGAAGAGATGGTGATGAGGTGGGCGACTACGGTTTAGGCACGAGGAATGACCGCGGGGAGAAAGCAGTTGAGTTCTGCAGGAGACAGGGCTTAGTCATCACCAACACTTGGTTTAGACATCACAAAAGACGCAGGTATACATGGAAAATGCCAGGTGACTCAGGAAGATATCAGCTAGATTATATCCTGGTTAGACACAGGTTTAGGAACAGTGTGATAAATTCCCACAGCTTCCCGGGGGCGGATGCGGACTCAGACCACAATTTAGTTGTTATGAAATGTAGCGTACGTTTCAAAAAGATAAGGCAGGGGCGGCGAGTTAGAAAATGGAATGTAGAAGCATTAAATGGGTTGAAAAGGAAGGAATACAAACAGGCGGTAGAGGAAATCATGGAGGATGGCATGGGGCTTAGTACTATCGAAGAAAAATCGGAAAGTTTCAAGAAAGGGTTGCCTAAAGCCGCAAAAGACACTATTGGACACTATTGGAACTATTAACGCTAAAAGGACTAGGAAACCATGGATCACGGATGAGATGATTACAAAGATGGATGAGTGGCGAAAATGGAAGAATGTAAATACAGAGTTAGGCAAAATGAAGTACAAAGAATTAAACAATAAATTGAGGCGGGCAACAAATAAAGCAAAAGAAGCCTGGTGGAAGACGCAGTGCGAGGATATGGAGAGTCTCCAGAGGAAGGGTGAAATCGGTGCACTGTACAGCAAAGTTAAATCGTTATCGGGAAGTAAGAAAGGAAGAGCTATGCTAACAGTTAGAGATAAGGCGGGTAAGGTAATAGTTGACGCAGGAAAGATCCAAGAGAGATGGAAGGAGTATATAGAAGAACTGTATAGTAAAGAACTCAGACCTACAAAGTTAGACATTGAAAAAGAAAATGACGTAGACGAAGACAGCTTAGGTCCAGGCATACTAGACAATGAGATAGAAAGGGCATTAAGGGAGATGAAACTAAAAAAGGCCGTAGGGGTAGATAACATTCCCGTGGAACTTTTAAAATGCTTAGGGAAATGTGGGAGGAAGAGGCTATACGGGCTGATCCGTAGTATTTATGAGGAGGGAATCTGGCCGGAAGACTTTGTGAGATCAGTTTTAGTTCCTATTCCGAAAAAGGTAAAGGCCACGTCATGTGAGGACTATAGGACAATTAGTTTGATATCCCACGCAGCTAAAGTTGTTCTCAGGATCATAAACAAAAGGATAGAGAGTAGGGCAAATGATTACTTAGGGGATGATCAGTTTGGGTTTAGGAAGGGGAGAGGTACGCGTGATGCCATTGCAGTAATGAGATTATTAATCGAGAGGAATATAGAACACAACCAGGAGGTATTTGCCTGTTTCGTAGATTTCGAAAAAGCGTTTGATAGAGTGAATTGGGAAAAACTAATGAGTATTCTGCAGAAAATAGGAATAGATTGGAGGGAAAGGAGGCTAATCCGCAACCTGTACATGTCTCAGACTGCTCAGGTGCGGGTGGGAAACGGGGAGTCAGGATGGGCAGTGATAGGAAGGGGTGTAAGGCAGGGTTGCCCATTATCACCATTGCTGTTCAACCTGTATGCAGAGGAAATGATCAAAGAGGCATGGGAAGAACTCGAGGTAGGAATGAAAGTGGGCGGGGGATTCGTAAAATCAGTTAGATTTGCTGATGACCAAGCTTTAGTTTGTCAGTCAGCCAAGGGGCTGCAAGCATTGCTGAGTGAATTGGAAATTCAGTGCGACAGGTATGGGATGAGAATCAATATTAATAAAACAAAGGTTATGCGATTTTCTAGAACGAAAAAGGCCAAGCTTAACATTAAAATAGGTGGGCAAAAACTAGAGCAGGTAGAACAGTTTACGTATCTCGGTAGTGTTTTGGACCAACACGGTCAAAGTAGTAGGGACGTAAGGAGAAGAATTGCGCTAGGCAAAGAGGCTTTCACAAGGAGGAGGGAGTTGATGACGGGGACTTTGAGTAAGGATGTTAAGAAAAGACTCGTAAAAACTTTGATATGGAGCGTAGCTATGTACGGCGCGGAAACGTGGTCATTGAAGCAGGAGGATGGACGTAGACTGGAGGCTTTTGAAATGTGGGTGTGGAGAAGAATGGAAAAGGTGAAATGGACAGAGAAGAAAACAAATGAGGAAGTACTTGGTATGGTGGGCGAAGAGAGGGGTTTGTTGGGAGAAATCCGAAGGAGGCAGGAAAAGTGGATGAAGGGGGTGATGACCGGCAGTGGGATGTTGAAGACTGTGATGGAGGGTAGAATGTTGGGCAAAAGAGGAAAGGGAAGGAACAGGATAGGGATGTTGGACGGGATGAAGGGAGGAAGAAAGTACGCGGAGATGAAGAGGGACCTGATATAGAGTAGGATGATGGATTTTGTGTTTTGTTAGGAGTAATAAAATATTTGTTTGGTAGTTGTGTCCATCCAAAAACCTACCTTAACCGGTAGATTACCTTAAAAAAAAAAAAAAAGGATAATTTTCACATATTGCCTTTTCCTTTTTGTTCTTTTTTAAACACTTTCCTCAACTTAGTATGCCATGTTGATGAAGTAAAAAATAATGGCGGAAATATAAACCCAAGAATGTTCATACTTATTTTTAACTAGTTGAATTTAATTTTTTTAAAATTATTTGAATGGAGGAAAATTGATTTCAAAATACGTAAAAATAAATTCTGCGGAGAAGTATGTTCTCTATTTCATTCGATGGACGTACAAAAATTCCACCAATTGAATCTGCACGTTTTATTAATTTTTTATATTGCATTCCTGGTGTGTAAACACACCCTAGCAGTGGCATGCAGGATACCATGTAGATAGATGTAAATAAGAATAATATTTCTCGTCCAATGATACCGCAGTGAAGCGTAATTACTATTGTTTCAGCAGAGCGACAAGACGAAATAAAAATGATGACGACTTGCAGCTCATAGTTAACCTAAATTATCTACCCACGAACATAGACTTTCGTTTCAAATTCCATTCAATTTCCAATACGATAATAGGCTTTGATTACTGTTTAATCGAAAATGTCTTCGACGTGCATTTAAGGTCAACAACCTCTGTTTTTCTTTCCAAAGTTCATTGTTTTTATCTCATGGTTAAGTCCATTTCGCGTCTTCGGAAGCCAGCGTTATTATTACGCAAAACTCTCAATATATGCATTCGTATGGGCATGATAAAGTCAAGATAATGTTTCACCATCAATTAATTACCTGCTTCCGCAGCCAACCCAATAAAAACCCTTTACGCAAGCGAGTTATTCCGTAAGGTCTCGAAATCGCCATTCATCTACTATAAAGAAGTTGTGATGTCACGGTCTAGATAATTCCCATTGTTGTGTATATAAGTAAGGATTCATTCACACCAGGACGCCAAATTTTTCGTCATCGTCCAGCTATCCTCGACAATTGCTACTCCTACTTGAATAGCACACCCGATTTGTTTTCACATTGCTGCAGACCGGCGAATTTTCCAGCGATAAGTAGCAATTTTCCCCAAAGAGTCCATAAAAAGCAAAGCCAATGAAGTTTGAAGTTTTTCGGGGCTCGCTAACGTAACAAAAAAACAGCTATACGTATCCGTTTCCATTGCACCACGTAATAATCGTAGCACTGCGATGAAGAAGTTGAAATGGAATTAAATTGAGAGAATATCAAATCTAAATGTCTAGAGGAAATGAAAATAATACTCAGGGAAAAAAGCGAAAAGAGGCAGATGAAGATCAAATAGCCCATTCGTGAAAGTATAATTAAATGCAGGCATTCTGGAACCGAGAGTAATGGACCTCGGTGCCAAATACAAAAAATAAGAATGTATATAGAGAAAACATTTTACCATATCAATCATTGATAAAATTAGTCTATCAATACAGTACCAATATAATATAAAACGTCACTTTAGCTCTCGCAGTATTTTCCATCTATTTAGTTATTTAATCTAAGAATATTAGCACAAAGGCCTGCTTCGGATGAAAGAATTTCGTAAAATTTAAAATGTAAAAGTTGATGAGATGAATAGATGGCAAAAGCAAAACTTGGGAGAATTACTTTTTTGCGCAAACAGTATTTGATGGTTGGGTGAATTCTTCTCGGGTCTTCCACCGAGTCAATGTCTCCATAGCTGACAGCTATGGAGACATTGACTCGGTGGAAGACCCGAGAAGAATTCACCCAACTCATACGCCGGGAAAGCGCCAGATCTTTCAGTATTTGATGGTAACAATTTTGACTTCCTATCTCTTAATCCGATCCTCTTGAATACCTTACACACCTTGGTGTGTGTATCGTTTATACTACACGTATGTGTATGTGCTTACATGTATATATTCTGCCAATTTTGGAGACATGATATCTTTACCGCGGGTCGCGGTAATCTAAGGGTAGAGCGTGGGACTTCTGACCGGAGGGCCCCGGGTTCGATTCCCGGGCAAGGCACGCTGGGCACCGGCAGCTCCACCCAAGCTTGGTGATTTTTCGGGTACCAGATCTTCCGGGGAAACCATAACTGACACAGGGAAAGGAACTGGCCCCCCTACCCTGATGTGTGAATTTCATACGCCCTCGCGGTTAGTCGGGGTGGGCTCGATCATCACCTACCAAACCGACCTTCGGGTTTAGTACTGTGTTTATGGTTATGGATATCTTAACCCCGGACAAGAAGCAGGATTGAAAACACTAAAACTGTTTTCAAATGAAAAATTATTTGTAATATTCGCCATTTATGTAAATAATTACGCGTTTCTGAGCATGACATCATTTACAATTAAAGTGACGTAAGTACTACAAACGCCGTTATTGTTTTTATTAAATGAATATTGTTTAAAATGAAATGAGAAGCATTTCAATTTGTTTTTTTGTTGTAAAATATGTAGTTGTGGTTTCCTCAACTCTGATTCTTGGTATGCTATTTGTAAAGATACGTGTAACGTCTCATAAATGGATTTTTACTCTCCAAGGCGCTTATGTGAATCACAAGAATTGCAATAAAAATATTTATCAGGGAAATTCGAATGGCAAGCGCTAAACCGTGGGAAGTCGCGGGTTCTCAATAATGAGAGATCATGTTATTTTTCCAAGGCAAGTTTGATTGTAATACTTGGGACTTGTGTGCCACCTGAAATTGTTTATCTGAACATGTGCGTTTTAATAACAGTAATAAACCAATTTCAAGGGATTGATAATGTCTCCTAATGGCTGCGCGTCGAAGAGTTCGATTCATCATCGACTCGCAGTTGAAGTGTGCCAATCTTTCACCGGGTCGCAGAAACGTGAGAGGACCTGCAAGTAATTCTGAATGCTATGGGTCAAGTCCTTTTGGATTATAACACGAGCATCAACAAGAAGATAACTAAAATCCTAGTTCGTGGAAGGTAGGTGCGGAAGGCAGATATCAAAATTCGAAGAGTGAAACTATACCAAGTGGAATCTCTTATCTGCCTGCACAGCAGTATAAATTGAGATGGAATAAGTTCGACCGTTACCAAGAGAAGACGAGCTCAATGCAAGAAGGCGTTCGTGAAGACGAGGCAACTACTATCCCCAAAGAACCTAAGGTTACAAGCAAGGAAGCAGTTCATCAAAACGTTCGCATGGATCTATATATATTGTACAGAGAAATATTGGTTAAATAGGGCCGTGAAGAATACACGAAGACGCTATTGAAAATGTCTGGAGGAGAATGCTGAAGATTAGATGAACAGACGAAATGAGGAACGAAAATTTTTATAGCGCAGAAGAAGAGGAAAGGACTAAATAGCAAGAACTCTACGGCAAAGGAGCTTGATGCTCTTGATGCTCTTGAGCTTGATTCTACCACGCTCTTGTAAGGCCTCATTTAGAATACGCATGCAGCGTGTGGGATCCGAGTGAAAAAGGTCTCATTCGGGAAATTGAGAAGGTTCAACGCCGGGCATCCCGTTTAGTAAAAAATTCCTACGATAAAACGCAAAGCGTCACCGAAATGCTCATGGATTTGGGGTGGGAATCATTGGCTGAAAGACGATTCAATGCAAGATTGAAATTATTAAATAAATTTAGATCCGCATGTTTCAGCACCGAGGTCTCGCAAATTATTCGTACTCCTACATACATTGGTCGCTTGGATCATTCATATAAAATTCGGGAAATAGATGCCAGAACTAGCCGACTCAAGGACTCCTTCTTCCCACGGACAATACGGGATAGCAACTGCAGGGTTATAGATAGCAAAAATTCCACTTGCCACCCTCAGCGTCTAAAAAATAATTAGTTGTATTGGATGAAGGGATTTTTGCATGAGTGTGTGCGCTTAACACCCCCCGCCACACGCCCTTGCGGCGGCTTGCGGGGTATTATGTAGATGTAGAATACTGAAAGAGCTCGAACCCGATATTGCATCCTTTTTAGGATACATATTAAACAATTCGATGTTGGAAGGCATAGTTTATCTTGATTGGAAAATAGCTAAGGGCAAACCTATCTTTAAAATTGGAGGCAAATAATACCCTAGTAATTACCTACTAATATCTATAACCTCCCTCTCCTCTAAAATCCTCGAACAATATCATTGTTAGCAACGTCATCGCTTTCCTTGACACTCAAAACTTATATATCTTACAAAACTTATATCCAGTAAACAACACCGATAAAGAAAGGATAGATTCATTGAAATGTTGTTGGGGTTTTCACACACGATATCCTGCAATCGGGGAAACGAACGAACAAGTAGATGCGATTTTCTTGGATTTTTAAAATGCTTTTGATTAAGTCCCACGCGACAAATTGATACAATAAACCTCAAACCCAATTGAAAAATAAAACCGCATGTTTCAGCACCGAGGTCTCGCAAATTATTCGTACTCCTACATACATTAGTCGCTTGGATCATGCATATAAAATTCGGGAAATAGATGCCACAACTAGCCGACTCAAGGACTCCTTCTTCCCACGGACAATACGGGATAGCAACTGCAGGGTTATAGATAGCAAAAATTCCACTTGCCACCCTCAGCGTCTAAAAAATAATTAGTTGTATTTAAATGCATGCTCTTCCACTAACCTTATGTGTTTTGCTATAATAACCCATTCTTTCCGAATGACCTCATTCGTGTTCTGTTCATCTGTTTTTAAGTTTCCCTTTCAATCCCTCGTCCCTCTCCGCGGGGGCAAATTCCTGCTACCTGCAACGTTGGGTCGCATTCCCTGCATTTTAGAGACTCTGTGGGGGTAGAGTGTTTCGTGGTGCATTTTCATGTGGTGTTTCAATTTCTTGCTTGTTGTGTTCTGGCTTCCGTGGTGTAGGATGGCTTTCGTGCTGCGTCATGGGGTGCAATTTTTTAGTTGTTTTGCGGTACATGTGTTTGCATGAGTATTGGATGAAGGGATTTTTGCATGAGTATGTGCGCTGCTGTGGGTGTAATTTTCCGTGTTGTTTTTTTTTGCATGTGGTATTTTTCCTTTTTACGGTTGGTGACCTAACACCCCCCGCCACACGCCCTTGCGGCGGCTTGCGGGGTATTATGTAGATGTAGATGTAGATGCACGATGGATTAGTTAAAAACGTAATACCTGTAGATAGTAATAACAAAGGGAAAACTACATTAGAAAGACCAAGAGACAAGTACAAAAGACAAATGAAGGATAATCAAAACAAGATAGACGGCCATGGGATGAGGGAATTCATAGAGAAGAATTGAGACCTGCAGTAAACCAACCTTAGGATTGAAATTGTGATTATGATAAATCGTACACCTACGTCCCCCTTGCACTTACTGAACAGTCAATGCCGTGAATACCTTGTTAGATAAATACCGTTGTTTTCTGAAACAGTTAACATGGAGTTCCCTCTCTATGCTTGGGTCTTTATTAAGGATTAGTACCTCTTCAGTTGGTGCTTGATTTAAGATCACCATTCATTATCTTGAGGTACAATGGCTACAATATTTGGACGAGGGATTTTACACAAAGTGTGGTTCACGTTTCGGGGTTCACTCAATAATGAGTCGTGGTTGATAATTTACCAATGGCGTAGCCGGGAATACATCAACAATTAGGCACTGCTAATACGACAGAGCATTCATGTTGTATTGCAACTAATTTCTGACAATTAAGATTTTTACATTTATTTCGTGTTATTATGTCCGATTTTTGTTTTATCGAATGATAGTCCTCAATTGTAGTAGTTGCAGTTTTTAGGGAAGGCGACCGACAGCTAAGGTAATTTGCGCCATTAGGGAAGGATGGGAAAGGAGGAAGGGTAGATAGAAACCTGGCGTCGGCATTACCCTAATTTAAACGACAGACGCCAAGGGGTCCGCAGTTTAACGTCCCATCCGACGGACGTCGTACTCACTCAAAGTGCTCTCCACAAAGCACCTCAAGTAGGAATGAGGATATCGCTGAAAAATATTTGTTTTCTCCAGGATTTGAACCCGGGGCCTCTGGGTGAGAAGCTTACACGTTAGCCATCGCACCATCCCGATCGTCTTAAATTATTAGAGTTTAAAGCTGAGAGAGAAGAGATAATCGTATCGCCATATTACATTGGTAGGTTAGACCAAAGTAGTAAGATGTGAAAGACTCCGGATCCAATGTTGATATTCACTTTCTATTAGTAGTAGTTGCCTACCAACTTAGGGTAAGTTTTTGATGGACCCTGGCAATAAACGCTACCGAAATCTTAAGTCCTAAATAACATCACACAAAATATCGCCAAGTCCCGTAATGTTACAATAATGCACTCATTAGCTGTGCATAAGTCCTACTTCCCTTAATTTCATACTATATAGATAATTTTTTTCTTCCTCTTGCAAAATCAATCGTTGTCCCCTCCAACATTTCGAGACCGTTGCATAAAGAAACGTAATTTACGGCAAATAAATAAAAAATACGCTCAATTGTTGAGAACCAGAACCACACCCTGCCAGACGCCCTCGTGGCGGCTTGCTGGGTGAGATATAGGTGAAAAGATATTAAAATCTTTTTACGTGCGTTTAATCCGCACCACGTGTCTAATCTTTTCTTCCGTCTATATCTCGCTTAGTAAACATTCTGCCCTATATCTATCTTCCTCAGTCTCACTATCGTCTCCGAGTTGTGCGCATCGGTTGAAGTAGTTTTTTTATATATTTTTTAATAATTCGACTCAGGTTCAGGCCATGAGTAAATGCGCAGTATGTCATGGCAAGGCGTCGCGCATTTGGACCGATAAAGTGATCGCGTGCAGTTCGTGCGGTGATATTTTTCACTCAAAATGCGCAGGCGTGAGAGTGTCCGACCTACCCATCATCACCAATCCGTGGTCCTGCGTGGCGTGCGGCTCCAAAGGAAGGGCCCGGGCATCTCCCGTAGAACAACCACGTAAAAAAGGCTTTGCAGATGTCTTGTACTCGTCAAACCACATCGACGGCGATTTGCCTAGACAGCGGGTTGAGAAGAATTGCAAAACAGAGTTGTTGAAAGCAATTGAATTCTGCCGGGATACTATCGCTGCTAATTCTTATAGAATCTCTGCCATTGAGAACAAGGTCCGACAGATTGAGTGCCTCAAGGAGGAAAACACCGACTTCGAAATTCGTGTTGCGACTCTGGAGACTACTGTCAACATGCTGGAGGAGGACATCTTGATGAAGTCGCTGGAAAGCCTCGGTCTTCCAGCAGACGGTAAACTTGGTCATGAGTTAGCTGACGTTGCTCCTGCCCTCAGACTGAAGCCAGAGCCTGATCCGTTAGGCTCTGTACGGAAGATGGAGAGGCGTCATTCGTCAGCTGAACCTCGTCAAACATCCTCCATCACTGTAAATTTCGTACGCCAAGATGTGACGGACGATTTCCGACAGAATATAAAGGTAAAGAAAATTCTCTCAACTGAAGGTTTTTGTTGGTATGATCCTACAAAAAACAATGTAATGTAGCCGAATGAATCCCTTATTTTTTTAAACAAAGAATATAATATGACCTGGCAAGGGATCTCAAAAAATTCTTTTAAAGTTAAATTTGGGTTCCATTAGTAACGGTCCCATTTTTTATGGCGCAAAAATTGTGATCCAGTTGTCCATATTGAACGCCCTTCGAAGGTAAGCGAATTTGACTAATAACGGTAAATTTTGAAGCGTAATATATTCTATTTTTGCCAGTAAATGTGTTGTGGTTTTAATAATATTTTGGTGTAACTGTTAACCACATTGTAGAGGCTGTAGAGACCAAATTATAATATGACTATGACAGTAATGCATAATAAAGTTGGCGGAGGAGGTATGTTCTTCATCCATCACAGTTTAAATTTTAAGGTCCTAGTGACCTCAGCATTTGTTTTGAGTTAATCTGTATTGAAATAGTTGATATGTCATACGTATTGCTCCTTCCAATGTTTTCACTGGCCTCCAGAATTTGGCCGCTTTGAAGAGTTTAACTCGTTCCATTATGACCTATTTCAACTATAAAACGACATCGTAAAGTGAATAGGGACTTTCGACCCTAGTCAACTCTAGCTGAACAGCCAATAAAATACAATTCGCTTTTCCCTTGGCGTAATCAACGCTAAAAAGACCGCAAACCCCCTTTATAAAAATTATATACTGATCGTTGAGCCAACGGCATGCGGAATAGATCTCGTCATATAATGTTAAAAAATATACTGATAGTAAAATATACATCATCAGTATTACTGTTCTAAGATGGGTTTTCATGCAGCCATCCATCCTCTCTATTCAGTGTTGATTCCCTCACTCCCACCACTAATACGAGTAGTATACCTGTTTTAAAACCTTATCTATTTGACCCATTTACTCGTCTCTTGATCTTCCTCGCGGGATCTTGCATTCAATTATATCCCCTCTTATGATGTTTGTAACGAAAACATTTTGTCTCTTAGTGGGTTCAATCCTTCTGGTTATTCTTTGCCCTAAAGTTCTTCACACGGTCCTTTCCTCTTCTGCTCTTCTATACCCTTTCTCATACGTCACTTTGTCAGTCCATTTAATCTATAGCATTCCCCTCAAGTAAAGTATGCTAGCATATACATGTAGACAATTATATTTACTACAATGCCGGTACTTACAATTATACTTATATGGTGTATACTTGTATACATACGGAAATGGTGCCCTGTAGGCCACCGCCAGGGTGGGGCAGGGGGTGATTACACACCGGACAACTCTTCCCCCCGAGCGCGGTCGGACATCGTAATTACGATCCTTCATCCTTTTTGGGAAAAATGACTACTTAAATCGAGCTGTTCTACTCTTAATCTCTTTAATTTAACTGACATGATCTTTCATATCATAGTACGATGGGGCAAATAATACATTTTCAACATCACTGCTAAAGAGACGGTCCTTCCAATTTATGCAATATATTTAATCTATAATTTAATCTTTGATCTGTGAGTGATTCCCAGTTTAGCTCCTGTAATAATTTTGATACGCCACTCAGAGATAACAAAGTTTTACAAATCTATCTCCTCGACGTTGCATGTGACCTTATTCGGCAATCAATCCAACTTCATGAGGTTACCATATACTAGCAGCATATTCTAAATTAGGCTTAACCCATGAAAAATAACATTGCTCTTTAGGCTTCTCGTCACATTTCCCAAATACTCTTATGATAAATTCTGATTTTATTTGAGCTTGTCTACATGTTCCCCGTTTATATGATAATGCATGTATTAATTGAATTGCTACACATGTATTGTCAATGTGTGACGATGGGTTAGGTCGTAGAAAAGGCTCCATAGTCTCAATCTCTCCCCAAAATAAAGACGACTATCTATTTATCCATCTATGCATATGTTTCACCCAGGAGAGGTTTTGAGTGATGGTAACGTCTATAGATGTAATCAAGTCTATACTTTCTCCATAGTTCGTTATCCGTGATGCAGGAGGCGTTCAGGAGGGAACAGGTATCATTCCATAAATTCGTCACTACGCACTTTTCTAAGTTTCATTCTAATTTCTAAGTGTCGCACCAACGTTATACAGTATTTACGTCATCTGTTAAAGCTACTTTATCCTCAGGATTTTAGATATCTCTGGAACAACTGCATCGTCGGCAAATAAACGTATCTTACTCTTAAACTTGGAGTTAATGTCGATAAGGTAAAGGAGTAAAAGAGTCCTGATAATACTTCCCTGGGGGAGCCCCTGAAAATACTTCCATTGCATTAGAGCGAGTGCCATCTATGATTACTTTTTGCATCCGACCATTCAAAAAGCCTTTAATCCAGCCCAGGATATTTTAATCTGTACCATAGGCGTCTATCTATGTGAGTAGTTCACTGTGGGGTTCCTTGTCGAAAGCTTTTTAAAATCTAGAAAAACGTCGTCACGGACATTGCTCTTTCCCGGACCAAATATATAATGAACAAACAGCGCAAGTTTTGTCTCACAGGATTTATACTTTCGGAAACCGTGCTGGATTTTTATCAATAACTCTTGACTATCAAGGTGTCTATCTCTCACTATCGAACTAACAATTTCATATTTTCCATGACCTTGCGTGATATGGATGTGAGGGGAATAAGTATGTAAATACTCAGTTCATCTTTATCTCCATTTTTAAATGCAGCGATTACATTAGCCGTTTTCCAGTCACTGGGAACCTTGTGATCTACTCGGGACTTCTTGCGTATGATTTATAGGTACGGTGCAATTTCCCACGCTAGTTCCTTAAATTTACAAGATCTGGTATTTGATCGAGCCTGGAGGATTTGATAGGATTAATATTTTTCAGCAAATTTCAGAATCCTGAAATTTCAAAATCGCACGTCGGTAATCGGAAGCGATTTGGTAAGCTATCGGAATCATTGGGTGAGAGAATGGTGAAAACGCTTTGAAAGAAGAAATTTAATAAGTTGGCCTTTTCCGAACTGCTCGTTGTTCTTTCGCCTTTATCGGTATTGAGTGAATTAGCTTTAGTACTGTGTGATGGGTTGGATTTTAACCAATTTTCTGCAAACCTATTTAAAGTTGGCCTTATTTTTTTTGTTTTGGGATTCTGTGGTACATCTCCCATGATATGATAATTCCAAGAAACTGCGGGGGATGCCGTTCTATAGGCGGCGAGTGAACGGCTAAGTGTGTATAGGCTACTGGCCGAAGAGTCCTGGATCACACCTCCGATTGATGTTACTCGAATCCCCCAGCTCCATCTGACAACTGTGAGTTCCAAGGTGCCAGGTCTTCCTGGTAAACTACATCAAATACAGGGAAGAGAATTGGCCCTAACCCAATGCACCCATTCGCCTATCAATCGCAGACTAAATTTCTGGTTGGACACTGTGGTTAGCAAAACCTTCATTCTCTCATATCTTCCGCAGTTTCATTGATTACATGCTTGATTTCAATTGTGTTATCACGCATATAGACACAGAACTCATGAACTTACACATCCACACTTTCTGCACTACTGCCTAAACACTTACGTCTCGCCACACCTTTCATTCTCCCTTCCATAACAATTTTCAGAATCCCGCTATCTCATCCATCTTGTTTTCCCGCCATCTTAAGATTTACCCATCAGCAACTCCCTATCGCTTCACGACACATCAAGCAGTTCTTAGTTGGCCTCTCCTCCGCGCACCTTGCTAATTCCATACCTCAGATAAACGAAGACTTCGATAAGAAACTCCTCCTTTGCCTTTCTGGAAAAAATTTTCGTCGTCATGTCATGCTTCGAGTCATATTATAAATATTGCTTGATGTTTTCTTTACGTCTCTGCTTGTCTATCAACAAAGAATCCTCACTTTTCGCAAATGTTTGGATTGCTAATTATCGTTTTCTTCTGATTCACTCAATGGCATTGACCATTTTCGTTCAGGAAGCAGTCCGCGGACATGTGAGTTACTCTGCTCTAATTTGAGCCTAACGTTAACTGTGTACAGGCACGCACTGGTCTACCGTTTCTCAGTGCGAAGGGACACGTTAACAGCGAGGCAAACACTGACTCATGCTGCCGATTCTGTGCCGGACACATTAAATTGCTTAATATCTCAGCCACCGCTGTCCTTATTTTCTTAAACCCCGAACACAGAAAGGCGTATCTCCCGTCACCATTGAATATTTACGAAATTTTCGAGTGTTTATTCTCTCTATAAAGTTTTACAATGGGTCAAGCGGGGAATGGAATTTCCTGCTGCTTCTTCGTAGAATTGAATGAAAACAATCAACGCTAATTAATTCTTGCGTCACGCTCATTCAGCTCATGGAAATTTCGTATCGCAATTGTTCGCTATATTTTTTTTATTTAAAGTTTTTCCGACCGGGATAATATTAAAATTTGTTTAGGGGTGTGCAGAGTGGTGCGGCGAGGAGTATCCATTCCTTTTTCTTTCCTAGACGAATCCTTGCGAGTATCACGGTCGAATTGCCTTTTGTTCCAGATAATTAGAATAGTGGTCGTTGACACCCTTCTTTCAGGCAGCATTAATTAAATAATCCTCCTGCCTCACGTGAAGTGGAACCCGAGGAGAAGGGTTTGAAAAAGATGAGCACGTAAATTTAACTTAAATGCGAGACAGAGAAAACCCATTATTAAATGAAACAATGTCCAACAATTCATTCGTAATAATTCGCACTTGAAAATATTATTTCTCGCCCTTTCTCCCCGCGATATCACGCAACTAACAGGAGTTGATAACAGGTTGCGTGACAGTGCGGAAGAACATGAAAAAGTCTAGTGACAGTCAGGGTAAGCATAGTTGAATACATTGTCGAGGTAAAATCATTGGTAAACCTTAGCAGGATAATAAAACGGTGGAATGAGTTTCGATTTTTTCGTTAAATTATGAATGCCACAGTTCCATTAACCCGCACTTTGTACTTATAATTTTTAAGTAAATGCTACATAGTAGCGTTGATTTTCGATACGTTGTCGTTATATTGTGTCAAATCCAAGAGTGGTTTCCATTTCCCTAGTTTGTTCCCAACCCGAAGGATGTTGAAAGCCTATAAAATATGTTCTAAATTTGTTCTCAGAAATTCTGCGTTTTACCCTGAAGCAGGTGTTAAAAATGTCTCCGAAATTGTTTTTTTTTTCAATCTTTAGTTAGGTATCTTCAAGTGGCTCGCTAGTAAAACATTTACACCATTCCTGTGTCTTGAACATTGAAAACACTTTTTCTTACTGAATCCCCTGTAAGTTATCAGCTGAAGATTGAGGCTTAGATCAGATTAGAATGAACCATTCTCAGAGTACATTCCTCACAACCTATCTTCTGCCAGCACAAACCACGTGTGCTAAAGTAAAGTGTTTGGCTAATCTTAATTAATTCTTGACCTGTATACACCTAATATACGTGGTTACTGCACTTCTATTAACTAACTTCCGGGTAGCTATGGTTTACGGTTGCTAGCTATTAGGAGAGATCTATAGCTAAGATCATCTCCTAGTTTTTTCCTGTATTCCTGAAAAAAAACTATAGGCTGCAGAGGGATAGGAACTGGCCCCACTTCCCTGATGTGTGAATTTCTTACGCAGGTTGAGTTTAGCATTGGGTGAGCTCAACCCTCACCTATCAAACTAACCTTCGGATTGATAACTGTAGTTTATCGCGTTCCCTCTAAAGGAAATTTCATGATAAACCGGCATTTATATGCTTCAGTCGCAAAACCTTTTTCGTGATTTTTATCCGAGTGTTGTAACGCCGACGGAGCGTCTTGAGGGGTATGCGTGAGAAAAAATTCGTAAGGCTCCTTTTACGCTCTCTCGCCACAACCAGTCGTCATTGCCGAACACACACGCACCCGGTCAGGGAAATCCCGCGAAATGAGAACCTTGGTTGCCCATCTTAAGATCAAAGAAAAAGGAGTCCTTTATTTCTCCCTGCGGAATTTACGGGTGAAGGATACAGTAAACTTTCATCGTGTACGGTGTGTGAAAATTTCCCTCCCAGTTTCCCCGGGTACCCATTTTTATCCCATTTGCTTAATTACCAGGACCCATTTCGTTTTTATAGAGACCTGGTTGGAGTTGCGTGAGTGCCTTAACACAAAATGATGAAACCGTCATAATCAGACACTTCTGACAAAGATTGTAGACATCTCATTTGAATGATTTCCCTTTTATCAGAAAAGGGCTGAATAAAATTCTTCTGGTTGTATTTTCCCCCCTCGCTTGGATCAAGAAATGATGAAGATTTTCCCGAAATCTCTAGGAGAGAACGGTAACCTTGCTTTTTTCTTGTCACCTGTTCTTGCCGGCATAATTGGCTCTTTACTTAAATGGTAAAAACGTATTTGAACTTTGCTTGAGATTTATCTCATAAACCACGTAGATGCAATTACAATGTAAAAGCGCTATTGAAGAATCATAATAGCAGTAAACGACCACGCTAGAGAAAAAAAGTTTTTTTCCTTTGTAATTCTAAACAGCGTATCAAGTTGCCATTATTTCATTTAACTTTAGCTGTACAATAATTTACTTGCAGCTCGTGACGCATTCGTAGAGAAATATCTAACATTTAGATGCCTAAGCGCATGTGCCTGTTTCTAATAATATCTTAATTACTTGAATTATTTAGCATATTGATGTTAAACTTACAAATAAAAATCTTAATTATTGAAGTTGAGAGCATGTTGTTAAATTGCCTCCTGCCGCACACCCTAGCGGCGTCTTGCTGGCTATTGCGTAACTTTACAGTAAGCGTTTGATAAATTCAAGATAGTCTTCGAAATTCCCTTTTCTATCCTATGGCTGTAACTAATTTAGAATAGTTATTAAGACGCTTGGGTCATTACTCATTCCTACTTTTTTCGACTTTCTAATTACGCATATATCTCGATGTAGTTAAGCTTTTTCTGCACTTAGTGACTCTCGAAAAAATCTAATATTTAATGTCATGTTTAAAATAAGATTCGACTGTTTTTGCCCTCGTTCGGGGCGTTAATGGCCCATTTCCGTCAACGATGGAGTCACTTAATAATTAAGGTCGAAAACAAGAAAGGTTTTGAAAAAATAAGAAAATTTGAGAAAAAAATTGTAGCGAATGATTTTTGCCCCAAAACAAGATCTGCTGCGGTTCTTGGGACCTTGCGATGAGGCTACTTTTTACAGAGTGGGAGAGAGAGTCTTTTGGAAAGTTACGTGTTAAAAAGCTATTATGGAGTTCTCGTACTCCACGGAAGAGAGGAGTTTTGGTGTGTCGTGTAAGATCAGTATATTGCCACATTAATTATGAGCACGTACTATGCTGTCCAATTACTTATTCCCCTGAAACACAACACTTGTGTCAACGTCTAGGTGTTATCATCGGTGTCGCATTAGTTTTTCATTAATTTTGGCTTATGCTTTGTCTAGCGTATTACATTATCGAGTACATATCCTGAAAGTTTTCAATATTCTTTTACTCATTTTTTGCTCTATATCGGGTAAATTCTCAAATTGCATGGCAAAATAATGAATTGAGAAATTTTTGGAATTAATTGTTAGAAAATATGGGAGATTCCCTAGTATGCACAGCAATTTTGTCCCCGAATATTTTTAGGCATTCTGTTTCCTGACTAAACACGATAATACCTGGTAAACTTATAATCGGTATGAATTCACGAGCTAAGTTAAACGTTAAAATAGAAGGGCAAAAACTTAAGCAGCAGGTGGAAGGTTTTACTTATCTCGAAAGGGTTTGCGTACCATGGCACTCAAAGTAGTAGGGTCATAAAGAAGAAGTAGGTAAAGTAGTTTTCATTAGGAGGTGGGAGTTGTGATAGGGAGGTTGAGTAAGGTTGTTACGAAAAAATATGGGAAAACTTTGGATATGGAGTGTGGTTTTGGAGTCGGGAACATAGTCTTTGAGACAAGGTAATATGCCTAGATTGTCGGCCTTTGAGATGTGGGTGTAAGGATAAAAAAGGTGAAACGTACGGAAAGGAAAACGAATGAAGAAGGACCGTGCATAGGGTAGGAGGTGAGATAATTGTTGGGAGAAATCCAAAGGATGCAGGAAAGGCTGATGTGGAACAATCTGATTGGTGATGGAATGTTGAAGACTGTGATAGAGAGAACGCCAAGGATAAGGGTGGACATGTTGTACGGAATGAAGGGAGGTATAATAATGCAGAATTAAAGAAGGGTTTGTTTTACCGTGGTCTGTCTATTTGTGTCTTGTTAGGCGAGGTTAATATCATTGCGGATGCTCAGTCCATCCAAAATCTACGTTAAACGTAGGACCATCAAATCATGATGAAATCACGGTTTACTGGATAATTTGGTGTATATATATATATACAATACACAGTAACACACAATATAGAAACACAAAAAAAGAGAACACTCACACGTATTTTCTTGATATTTCGACGGAAACAATCCGTCTTCCTCTGAAGATATAGAAGTAATGCATTATAGTAAGCATATATATATATACATACATACGAGGGTCATCCGGAAAGTAGTACCCGTTCGTGCCGCATGAAGTGCTGACGACGCGAGTAGCCGCTGGACGAGGTCAGATAGCTTCAGTGGCTTGTCTGCCTTCTCTGAGCCAAGTTGCGTGACGCTAGCATTGCCTGTGTTGTTTCTGTGATTGTTTACAATGTTTAAAAAAATTGAGAACGCCGCCAGTTGTGAAGTGAGGGCAGTGATTAAATTCCTCAATGCAAGAAACGTTCGCCCATGTGATATTCATCGCCAATTAAAGGAGGTGTATGGAGACAATGTAATGGACGAGTCGTCTGTTCGGCGGTGGTGTCGCAACTTCAACATGGGGAGGGGGAACACACACGACGATGAGCGTTCGGAGAGACCGTCTGTCATTACAGACCAACTGGTGAGCTCAGTTGACGAATTCGTGAGGAACGATCGGCGCGTCACAATTGATGACATCTGTGAGCATTTTCCCAATGTTTCTCGAACAATTGTTCATGAAATTGTTAAACACCATCTGCATTATGCAAAAATTTGTGCAAGATGGGTCCCTCGCGTATCTCAATGAGCTGGCGGCGAAGGACTATGCAGCAGGAATACAGAAACTTGTCACACGTTATGACAAATGCCTTAATTTGCTTGGAGATTATGTTGAGAAGTAGTTTAAAGTATCCTCTTTCAAATAAAATTTTTTATGTTTGTTAATATTTACTTTTGTGTCTTTATTTCACGAACGGGTACTACTTTCCGGATGACCCTCGTGTGTGTGTATATATATATGTGTGTGTGTATATATGTATATATATATATATATATATATATATATATATATATATATATATATATATATATATATATATATATATATATATATATATATATATTAAACCTTATATATATAAGGTTTAATCGGTTTAGTAGGTGATGGTAGAGTTCACCCAGTACTAAGCCCTATACGGCGTGTGAAATTCACACATCAGGGTAGGGGCGCCAGTTCCTTTCCCTGTGCCGGTTATGGTTTCCCAGGAAGACCTGGAACCCGAAAAATCACTTTAGCTTGGGTGGAGCTGCAGGTGCCCAGAGTGCCATGCCCGGGAATCGAACCCGGGGCCCTCCGATCAGCAGTCCAACGCTCTACCCACTGGACTACCACGACCCACATATATATATAAATATATATATATATTTACATATATGTATACATATATATATATATATATATATACATATATATATGTATATATATATATATATATACATATATATATGTATACATATATGTGGGTATATATATATATACATATATGTATACGTATTAAATGTCTCAGCCCTTTCACTCCTTCAAGCGACCTGTTAAACATCGTTAATGTAAACTCACTGTTGACAAACATCGGCGTATTCTCGCCGATGTTTGTCAACATTTTTCCCCAAGGTCTGTTACAGTTCGTTAACATGCCTCGCTATCAGTCAAGGTTCACCTTTTCGTAAATAAAGCTCACTTTTACCTGATGGTGAAAATATAGTTATACAGTTTTCGTGGATTGGTAGTCATCATAAGGGTGAATTTGGAGATGGTATCTGTTTCCATCTTCCGTGGTTGCGTGCCGGAATTTTACCCATAAATTGATATTTTCTGAGATTCCACGCTAGAGTGTTCGTGAAATTAATATTAATTACTTAATTAACTTCTTCACACTATCTACCCCCGACTTGAGAAATGGTGGGAAGCAAGTCTCTTCATACTTGATGTTGGGACCGTCCGTGGTTAAATATTTCTTTTCGTCAGTTTCGTATTGTAAAAAAATAAAAATGATGGAATGATCTTGCAAGGATTTCACTAATCTTTATGTTTTATTTTCTTCACATCGATTGTTTTTTAATGGTATCAATTCTCTAATGTTTTTGCTGACTTTTAAATATTCTTGGACAAATTAACTGCAATCCAAATGATCAACACTGGATGTGACATTGTCCTTCTCCACAAAAAATTCAATCAGCTACACTATGAATATCGAACGTTATCAGGGCGGTATTACCTTTTTCTAGTTTCTGGGATAATATATTTGCCTCAATAATTTCTTCATAATTGAGATAAAACTCAAGGTAATAATGAAAAGTTATTGTAATGGTGTTACTATTTGTTCATTATAATGGTCGAATTTCGCCATATCATGCCTAAAACGACGTAAAACTCAAAGGCTTTTGGAACTCCATTGCAAATTCATGATTTTGTCACTAATTGTCCTACTTATTCGAACATTTCAAAGTCGAATATATCGTCATAAGTTGTTCATTGGGACGGAATTCAGGTACTATTTGCTTTCCGAGACCTCAATCACAACAAAGTTGAGACAAAATGATTCATACTAATTGCTCTAATTTCGGTGTCATGATACCGCCAATAATCGCTGATCACATCACATGCATCGCAGCGCAGACTTGAAGTAAAATAAAATATGAACAAAACTTTAATCATAAAATAAATGGGTTCGAGTTAAGCTCTTGATAACGGGCCAAATGCGATCATTTTAGTATTGACATAAAACCGTACATTGACGGTACACGAAAAAGAAGAATATGCGAGTCAGTATTGAGGGAACTAGGTTTTATTTAACGGATTGTAAGAAAAGGTAACAAAAAACTACAGAGGTGTAAACGGTTTCGTTAGGTTGCATTTGGGTGAGCTTAAGAGTGAGTGTGTCTTCGTGAAAAAATGGCGGAGAACGAATTAGGATTGAGGCTATTTAACCTGTAATAATGTGAAAGAAGGACACCCATCATTGTGCAGGTTTATTAAAGACTACTTCGGTTATTGACATCCAACCAATTAGGACGTGACTTCACCATCTGCACCGCGGTGCCGAACGATCGTCGATGACCAGCACGCGAGGGTTGAGCCAAAAGTCCTTCTCGAGTTCAGATGAAGTCACTTCTAATCATCCTCGTGGCGAATGGTCCACTCAATTTGTGACGTGAGGGCACAGATACATACTGCAGATATGATCTTGAGAAATAAGAAGTTATTATTAAAATTGGACAATTAAGTTTCACAAATACTTTAACGTTTAATAGCGATGCGAGAGCTAGAAATGTGCAGATATTATCTGTAGAGAAATTTAACTGTATTATCATATTTTTCCTGTTCGCTTTTCCAGTTAATTTTCTTTGTAGAGCGTTTCTCGATTTCATAAATGAAGTGCCTTGTAACTGACTAAAAATATGTTCCAATTCCTCCTTACAACCGATTTATTGATTGCAATTATCCTCTTCGGCACACCGGAGAGCGCGCCGAATTCAAATTTCACTCCGCTCACAACCCTTTGATTACTCCAAATCGGAGAGGGATTACTTGCAGATCTTTACATTTTTGCCGAACTTTTTAAGGCCTTACAAACCATGCATTGAAAAGGTTTAATAGAAGAAAGGATAGTAGGTAAAGCCTCTTTCTTCGTCCATTTCTCCTTTGGTGGGTGAAACAGCTCCCTAACGCCATCTCCTGGAAAAATAATCGGGGCACTTGGTTGCATAAACCCCCCGCAGATTTCAATGTACATTATGTTTCCTCGATTGCTCGTGTGGTTAGAGCATCGGCCCGGCAAGTCGAAAGATCCAGTGTTCAAGTCCCGGGTAAGGAAATGATTTTGCACTTGCGATCACCTGAATTCCGCCTTCCCCACCTCTCCTGTGTCTTTAATATGTGTTCCTATGCCTTTTTCTATTTTTATATGAACGAGTGTATGTATTTCTATGAACAAATATGTATATATATATGTGTATATATATATATATATATATATATATATATATATGTGTGTGTGTATATATATATATATATATATATATATATATAAACACAGATGTAGATTTTTAGACCATAGAGACACAAAGAAAGGACACTCACAATATGTTATTCGACGTTTCGACGGCTCGGCCGTCGTGATTCGACCTGAAAGAAGACTTAACTATGCCCTTATGTACAAATGTCTTAACGATTTTGCAGCAACCCAATTCCAGTTGGACTTAACAAGGTGGTGTTCGAAGGGATTTAATTGTGAAGGTTGACTAAGTGATATCGCTATATCACATGGGCAAACTTAGGGTCACACTTAACGTGAAAGGAGGTATTGTACACAATCTTCTAAGTTATTGTGGCCAAGTTTAATATTTTGTACAACATTTTACGAAAGTCGAGATTACGAGTAGAAGACATCCTCGTCATCCAGAAGCCATTTTCTTTTCCAGTTTTTAAGCGACTAACAATCAAAGGAAAGTGTTCGCGAAGGAGATAGAGAGGCAGAAAAGCTTTGCCTTTTACTTGTGAACTGAAGTTAATGCAGCAATTGAAGTAACATTTAATGATACGTGGACATGGAAAATATTACTTATTTAGTCAAATAATATGAAAGTGAATGATAAAATATAACGTTTGGGGATGCGGCAATTATAAAACAGGTTATACCGTCGAGGGGCGCCTCAAGCATCATAAATTATGCGAAAAAGCAGTCAGCTTTTGGAAGAGAACATATTGAACATTATGAAAAAAATGGAAAGACACTGTGCGACTGACTGAATGACTGAGAGGACGCAAAATAGGATAAAGCCTACCAAAATAAAAGTTACTCGAAGTAATCGAAACTTAATAGCCGATGGGAATTGTTTAGAAATAACATACATGATGTAAACATACTGCGCAAATAAATTATAGTTCCTTATTTTTGAAGGATGGAAGTTGATTGTAAGTAAGCAGGTGCTGCGTTTTTCGTTTCACACGCGCCATCAGGGCGTGGACGTTAATTCCTTGGATTATCAATTGAATTAATCCGGAGGATTATATTCCTCATCAATTTCATTGATTATTAGTGCTGCTGCGACCAATAATTGACCACTTAAAATTTTACACCAACAAAAAGAACACCTTTAACACCTTAAGCCGCAAACTCCGCAGACTGGCGTTCAAACTGTTATCGGTTCGCGTAAAAGGACAACAAAATTTCCACGGTACTTACAGGTACTCCATGGTACTGCTGTATGTTGCTTGCGAGTTGGCTGCGATAATTCCGTTGGAGTAAGTTAGCAACAAAGTTTGATGGTGTGACATGGCCTGTACAAAAATTCGGCATTGCTAAGAATGTGATTGGAATCAATCACTCTTGCCTATAACCTTAAATGAGGCTCAAAAATACACGCACAAGAAGAATATAGGGATCCGTCTCGAAGAAGTTAAAGTACCCCTGACAGGATCGTGACTAAATATACCGAAAATTTAAGCTATACATAGGTATCGTTTCACATTCATTAATCCACATTCATGAGTTTGGTGTCCATCGGTTGACAGTCATTGAAGTAGTAGTAGTAGTTTTAGGGGACGCAGCCGACAGCTAAGGTAATTTGAGCCATGAGGGATGGGTGGGAAAGGATAAAGGGTGGAGAGAAATCCGGCGTCGGTGCTCTTATCGAAAGGCGCCAAGGGGTCCTCAGCTTAACGTCCAACCTGACGGACGGTGTACTCACTCAAAGTGCTCTCCTCAAAGCAAAGTGCTCCACAGAAAAAACTTCAAGTAGGGATCGGGATACCACAGCAAAATGTGTCATCTCCAGGATTCGAACCTGGTTCCTCTGGGTGGGTAGACCGTACGTTAGCCTCTGCACTACCGCGTCTATTTTGGGAAAAGGTAATATTTCAGAGGTGATCCGATACTTTTTTTAAATAATTTTTTTGGGAATAATATAATTGTGGCGAGGTTGTCGGAGGAACTTGAAATGGAGTCTCTCAAATAACCCAATTCCAAAAGTTTCCTGATAAAAATATTGCCACTATAGCTCACTGCGAATCCATAGAGATGTCACTACATTTACATTGATGCCACTGTAAGTTAGCGATGTATGTGCATTTTCAAAGGGTCCAGAGGTTCTTGAGGTCATGAAATCTAGATCTTCATCTACAGAATTCCCCGCAAGTCGCCTCAAGGGTGTTTGGTGATGGGTGTTGGCACCTTAGCCAAATTTGTATAATTACACTTGTATTACGAGCGTATATTCATTAACAGGAATATTATTGTTGCTCTACCGGTTAAGGTCGGTTTTGGAAGGATAAAACTAAGTGACATCCCATACTACAACTATTCCTTGTTCATCTCTATGTGCCTCTTTCCTCCCTTCATTCCATCCAACATCACAATTCTATTCCTGCCCTTTACTCGTTTGCCTAACATTCTCCCCTCTTTCCCAGTCTTCAACATGACATTGCTACTCAATATTCCTTCCATCTTTCCTGCCTCCTTTTGATTTCTTCCGTCTCCTCCCCCCACCATGCCCAGCACATCCTAATTTATTTTCTTTAGTGTCCACTTCACCTTCTCCATCTTTCTCCACGCCCGCCTTTCAAAAGCCTGAAATCTACGCTTATCATAGTGCTTCAATGACTATGTTTTCGCACCGTACGAAACCACGCTTCATATTAAAGTTTTGACGAACCCTTTCTTAACCTCTAATTCAATCTTCTTTGTCTGATGCAGTTCTTCTTCGTATGTCCCCACTATTTCGAGCATTTTGGTCCAAAACAATTCTTATATAGTATGTAAACTGTTCCACCTGCTCTAGTGTCTTAACTCCTAATATAATATTTAACGTAGCTTACCCTTTTCTGGAAAACCGCACAAACTTTATTTGAATATATCCTAGCCGTTATATTTAAGCTTATATACATGCTTGTTATGCAATAATTTTGGTGTTTGACGAATTCATTAAATTTTTGCGATAAAGTTCAATTTTTTCCGTGCCCTTCAATGCGATTTTCCGACGAAAATGAAATCTTACCTTTTAAAGCGGTTGTTAGTTTTCCATTTAATTGTTCCTTTGATCGCCGATATATATTTGTTTCCCTTGCCTTTTATTAGGCTACCTGGATTAAATATGAGGAAAAGACTCCGTTGCTAATAAATTAAAATACTCGTCCTCCTCTCTCACAATTCGCGATCACGACGAAACCAAGGTTACGCGGGCATTAGCAATGGAAACGAAAATTGGCTCTAGGAAAATCTTGTCATCCCGACTTTTTTTCATGGACCCATCCTATTTACCCAAAATTACGTAATTATAGGCCGGCATCCGAATACCCTTCACCACTAAGGCTTCATGGGGTCTCGCAGTGCAAAACGTATATTTTGCGTACATCTTTTTCCCTGGTAGTTTTTTGTGTAATTGTGAGAAATTTTGCCAGGTACTGTTAGTGCTGGGTATCTAAAATAATCGAAATGAAACATTTACCAATAATTTTTACATGATAAGAATAAACATTTTCTTTGCGGAATACTCATGAGCCTTTTGGAAAAATAGTAATCCAACTAATTTTAGGTTAACTTTCGTGGAATAGTGATTCGTGAACTATGAACGATAGAAAGGAGGGCAATCTAACATCGATTATCATAGAAATTAAAGAGATAACGTTAGGAGGTAGCAATAATATTCGAGCGGTGCAAAGAAATAGCGAAAAAATTGTTGGCTCCGGTATAAAATAAAGAATGCGCAACGTCCATTTTTTTCGTAGTGTGTAAAATATCCCTTAACATTAATTTATTAAAGTGTTCATGCGCTTCAAGTTATCGGTATTCTAAAATAGGAAAATAAATTATTATGTATTTCACGTTTGAATCTCTGATAATTATTAGTTCCTCCATATTGGGGCTCAGTTTTAAGATCGTTTTAGTCAAGTTGTGAGATCAGGGAAACAGTCACATCATTTTGAAATTGGGACAGCAGTTACTTATGTTATAATCTGAGAAGGAGGAATTAATTGAGTGAGAACTCGAAATTGTTGATTACCGACAGTGACAAAGTTTTGAAAATTCGCAAACTCGGCGAATCCCAACGTTTGTATCCCTGCGCAAGAATCAGGAAATCCCGAAGTCGTCACGACCTTTCGTAGTATTGTCGAGGGAGGACTATTTCGAGATATCACTTAATATCAGGCCTCCGGCCTTAAATGTTTGCTGATTTTCAGAGGCCCGATGTTGGGATACTAGGTGAGAAGGGACTCCGGTAAATAATAACACGATCGCAAGCCAGATTAGACTAAGACACGGCGATGCATTAAGATGTCGTAAACAGCGTAAAGGCGATTCGATTGGAAAGCATTCTCCTTCCTGTTTTATCGACCGCGAAAAATAAATATGTATGCCGTCGACTTTTTTTCCTAACCTATCCTACGGTCGCCGAGTTAATGTTCCGTCTATTAGGGAAAATATATAACTCGGGTCTCCTCTCATTCCAGACATTAGCGGGGCCATCTGCCTTTGAAGCGCATCTCGCAGTCACCCGTTTGTCTCGAGCAGCGATTCAAAGATGCTTTCCGACAGTTTTTCGGCGAACGGGCGTGCATAAATAAACCAACTGAATCGTGACGGACCAATAGGAGTGGAGGAGCAAAAGACGCTAGGGAGAGAGATGCAGCGCTCTTAAGAAAACGAAAGATTAACCAAGGACAGGTTCCTCGATTCCCCGCTGAGGTCGCCCCCGCGTAGTTCGATAGGTTGCCGCCCCAGTCTGCGGGGTCGCTGCGGTCTCGCGAGGGCGTTTTGAGGCAGGCGGGGAGAGAGAGGCAGGCTGGTTTGCTCGCTTGTCCTTCGAAGTCCCCAGCAGCAGCAGAAGAAAATCGAGCCGAAACGCCGAACTCTTGAAGAGTTTGTTCGGGGGGAGAGAGGCCCTGGCAACGCCGAAAAGTGAACGACGCGCGCTGTCTTTTATATAAGTGTATATCGGTGGAAAACGAGCCGCGAACGGATAGGTTCGGTGCTATACGTTTTTCATTTTTTTCTTTTAAGGAGGAGGAAGTCCCTCCCCCATCTCAATCGAGTGCTCAACTTTTCAAACCTGCGACGATTTTGTGATTCGTTACATAAATATATATTTTCCTCCTTGGAGGGGGCGTGTTGGAATCTGTTGCGGAATAGAAAATATATTTGGAAAAAGTGTTGTGCTTGAGGTGGCCCTAGGAGAGGGTCATTCTCGACGTGCTACTCATCGCCTCCGGCGATGTTTGGCCCAGGAGGGGCCGGTTTCGAAACCAGAGAGCGCGGACTTGACCGCTCTCCCCAGGGTAACCCTCCCAAGGGTTTAAAGTTGAGGATTAAACCCGCTTCCTTCCGTCCGTTGACATGGAGCGGGATGTCGCCATGGTAAACAACGAACAGGTGAGCAATGTCCTCTCTTTCTTGATTGTTGCGTTGAAGGGGAGGTTGGTAGGGGAGGGAAGGGAGAGGACATGGAGTGATGACGGTGGTGTTAGTACACGCTACTCGACTGTCATGTCTCATTGAATCTCCCATGAGATTCCGTCCTCTCGCCTTTCCTCCTCTGCACAGCATGTGACTATCCATCAGTACGAAAACTCGGCGTTGGCCCCAAAGCATGGCTAATAAACATACGGAAATAATGTCTCGTAGAGATGTCAGACCATGTTATCGAGGCGGCGAATAGAATTATCAATTCATAGGAGAAGAAAGCCGTGCATATTGTGCATAAAAATTTTTCTTCCATTGTCATTTAAATATATCGGGGGCCAATTATAAGAATTTGGAAGTATTTTTTTAGCGAATAAGTCATTGCTTGGGAAATGTCAAACTGTTGGGAATTGTAGATGGGATTGTTGCTTTTGGAAAGCCGATAGGGGTTTTCGTTTAAAAGGTTTTCGTAAACTGTTGTTGGTAAAAATTAAGAAAACAATACGGATCAGAAGCTGAAATTAGATCTTTCAGTATTCGTTGACAAGCGCAAGGCTGCCAATAGAAATTATAGTTCGGAGAATGCATCTTTGCACAGACAAACATTTTCGCCTCTTGGTGCGGTAAGCTGCTCTGTGGAGCTCTCTTCAACAGATAGATACTCTCTCCCGGGGACCGAGTTCAATATACTATATGCGTTCGAGAATCTTTTTAGTCACTCACTCAGCTCAGCGGACCGTGTCCAAGGATATTCGTCCGCAACGTAGGTAGGTTTGAAAAGTTAACGTTTTACTCTCTCTCCCTCTCGAATCGCATATCTGGAACGGGTTCCCGGCAGCCCACGTGAAAGGAGGAAGGAAAGAGAAAGAGAGAGGTGTTTTTATAAGTCCCTCCCTCCCTCTTGACTCGAGTGAAACAGTGCCCGTACAGTACCCAAGCAGCAACAGCGTACCGCCTCTCGCGCTCGATCTTTCCCTATTTTAAAACCGCTTGCGGCCGGTGGGACGATTGGATGGCGGTTACAAGGCTTGAGGGCGACGACCATCTTGCTCAAGAGATTTCCGTCCGTACCCTACCGGTGAGTCCTCGCCGGAGAGGAATAAGAGGGGAAAAAAGAAATGCACCCACACTCCTCCCCATCATCACGCCTTCCGGCGTGCCCTGACTGAGAAACAACTAAACTAATTTGGCAGTGCGCGAACGGAGATTTTGTCGTGGGAATTTATTAAAATTGAAGCATTTGCAGGGCACCTCCGTTCCCTCTCTCCCTCACAAGGTGTCCTGCTTTTTTTGTACACCTTCTTTTCCTCCAGGGTGTCTTGACTCCACATCTCGCCTCCTTTGCACCCCTCTTTTCCCTGCTGACTTCTCCCCCACCACCGCCGTCACCTCACCCTCCTCTATCCTTAAAAACCCGGCCTCCTCCTCTTCTCCCTCCCGTGGAAACAGGTTGTAGCGTGTTTGTGTGTGAATGTCGCCTTAGCTGTGGGCTACTTCTTTCTCTCTCTCGGTCAGGTGAAGGAGGCTAGAAAGGGGCCTCTCCCACACTCCCTTCGCTCCCCTTCTTTCTCACTCTGTCTCCCCTCTCTCTCCAACCCCACTTTCCTTGACTTCTCTCAATGCAGCTTAACCTCCCTCTGTCTCTCCCCACCCCCCTTACTCGACTCCACACACAAAACTTATTCTATTCGGTTATGCCTGCCTCTCTCTCCCGCCCTACCTCCCTCTCCGCTCTGACCACTCCTACTCGCCATCCCTCTCCCTCCTCCGCACCTCTTTTTCCACCCCTTCATTCTCCTCCCTCCTTTCCAACCCCCTCCCTTTTTTCTTCCCCCTCCATTCCCTTCGCATCCACCATTGCCGCCGCCTCGGCCATCTCACCACCACCGCCTTGGGAAGGAGAGGTACTGGCAACCTGGCGCCGATCTCGGTTGTGTGTGTGTGCGTGGGGAAAGAACCTTGTGGTCATCAACCGATCTTCTTCCCCCCGAAGTGAACGCGTCGTTTTCGTCAATTTTACCTCCTCTCACGCTTCCCTCAATAAATAGTAAAATGTCTACGGAGAGAGACTAAAAGCGTGTGACGGGTTATTTTATGTAAGCACAGCAGTTATTTGGTTTTCCACAAAGTTCTATTTTTGTGCAATCCAGGGTAACGTTGCCAAGGAGCGAAGTCGTACTGAATTCCAAGTATTGTTGGAAACCCAAGTGACTGTTGTGCTTATTCAACATAAAACTAACCCCTTAAGTGACACCAGATATCGGGGATTTTCTTTTCACGAAGTGAGTTGGATAGACTAAAAAGGCTGTTAGAAAGATACAGAACGCCTTAGTTTTCTTGCTACGCTGGCAGAATTACAATGACTCCAATTACGCGATTAAAACTGCATCGAAGGAGGAGCTGAACGAGATCACAAAAAATGATTTTTTGAACTGCTTCGAGGATTGGAAAAAACGTTGGCACAAGAGTATAATATCTAATGGGGATTACTTTGAAGGGGACAAAATAGGCATTCATGAATAAATAAATAATTTTTGAAAAAACGCTAAAGTCGCGATACTTTTTGAACAGACCTCGTAGTAGTAGTAGTAGTATTTAGGGGAGGCGGCCGACAGCTGAGGTCATTTGCGCCATATGGGATGGACAGGAAAGGATGAAGGGTGGAGAGAAACCCGGCGTCGGCATTAGCCTACTCTTAACGAAAGGCGCCGAGGGGTCCGCAGCTTAACGTACCATCCGACGGACGGCGTACTCACTCCAAGTGCCCTCCACAAAGAACAGACATCGTATATTGGCAAATTCGACCACCGGGATAAAATAAGTCGATGCATGATAAGATAACGATGTCATAACAAAATCCAACCCATACACCAGGATAATTTTTATTTAAGTTGCAAAATTTAATGAAGTAGTGAAAACGCACCCATAATTGTGTGACGTATATAGAAATGTATGTGTGTATGTATATGTACGAGTGTGTTTTTGAGCCAAGTATGAACTCATATTTGTGCATGAGTTACATTTGCACAGTACCCTGCAAGCTGCCGCAAATACGTGTGGTAGGGCGTGCTAGAATACCAGCTATTAGTAAATTTATACATTTGAATATACTAACATAAAAACAAAAACTCTCGTGCACATACGTGCCTGTATGCGTCATGCAATAATTATTGCGTTTGACCAAATCATCACTAATTATTTGAATGTGGCATATGACGATGTCTATCTCTCTCATATTGCATCCCGGAGTTCGAATCTACTAATATAATTTGGTGTCATAATAATCCGCTTGGAGCCGGCAGAATAACTCGTATGTGCATACATACTAATATATATATATAATAGAACACAAATAAAATAGATAACCCTTAAAAGGACACTCACACGGTAAATTGTTTAAACTTTCGGCCTTCTACGAGGCCTTCTTCAGTCTTACTTGAAGAAGGCCTCGGGGAAGGCCGAAAGCTTAAACAATTTACCGTGTGAGTGTCCTTTTAAGTGTTATCTATTTTATTTGTGTTCTGTTGTACCGTCCCAATATCATACTGCTCGTGTGTTTCCGTATAATCGCTCTATATATATATATATATATATATATATATATATATATATATATATATATGTATATATATATATATATATATATATAAACACAGATGTAGATTTTTAGAATATAGAGACACAAAGAAAGGACACTCACAATTTGTTATTTTACGTTTCGACAGCACGGCTGTCGTCTTCAGATATGATTCTGAAGACGACAGCCGTGCTGTCGAAACGTAAAATAACAAATTGTGAGTGTCCTTTCTTTGTGTCTCTATATTCTAAAAATCTACATCTGTGTTTTTATATATTTGTGTGTCGCCGATGAGCGTTCCATTTCGAAGATATTTTATATATATAATATATATATATATATATATATATATATAGATTGATAGCTATATATGTATATATGTGTGTGTATTCATACATATATATTCATATGTATGTATATAAGACCTAATTTACGTTAATACAATAAAAAACCAAATCTAACTAACAAATACTACACTAAATACCGTTAGGGCGTGTGGCAGTCATTGCACAACTATTATTAGTTCATTCACCCATTCTAATGTATATTACGTCGTATTAAATTTGTCTGTAAGTGTTTCACATAGGAATTTTTATTCCCCTAGCACAACCTCTCCACACTGACTCGAAGGAAGGAAAATGCGTTTGAAACGGGAGAGTTTGATGTTTTCATATGATAAAGCGTTCAGGTGTCAACCATCACCGGGTATATTGCGTAGGAAATGCATGTACGTAGTAAACGCGGTATTGAAACTGCGCGTATCCAATGCTCAGTCATCGGCGCGAAGTGTGGTTCTTCTTGGAGCGGTCAAGGGCACTTAAAAGCGTCCCATTACGGGGCGTCAATATCCCCTTTTTTAGAGAATTAAAAATATAAAAAAAACATTTAAAAATATCCAAAATGGAGAAATACAATTAACGAATTGCGTAGTTTCAGGCTTAATTGAATCGGAGCATATTAATAATGCCCTAAGAATTAACATTTCCACTAATTGTCTAAAATTCATTCCTTAGAGGTTTATGTGTAATATATCATCTTCAGGTGATTTACTGTTACGAAATACATACGTATTATGCCGTACATCGAAATCTGGTGGAAAATAAATTCGTCAACTTGTTGAAAATTGTAGTTATTTGGTCGTTTTTGGCGTAAAAGTCTGCCTTCCGTCTTCTTCACTGAAAAATCTACTCATTATTAGAAAATAAAAATATAAAAGTATTTGAGATGCGTGGGTAGAGCGTTGGACTGCTGACCGGAGGGTCCCGGGTTCGATTTCTGGGCAAGGCACTCTGGGCACCTGCAGCTCCACCCAAGCTAAAGTGATTTTTCGGGCTCCAGGTCTTCCTGGGAAACCATAACCGGTACAGGGAAAGGAACCGGCTCCCCTACCCTGATGTGTGAATTTCACACGCCGTATAGGGCTTAGTACTGGGTGAACTCTACCATCACCTACTAAACCGACCTTCGGGTTGATTACTGTATTTATGGTTTTTTTATATGAGATGCAACTGTGAACTTATCACATTTTCCTGTAGTACGCCATATTCAGAGAGAGAGAGATAACAGAGTTTTCTTGCGACACCTAGGTAATGATAATGACACAAAAATATATATGTATGTAGATTAGACTACCGAAATAAAATAAAAGATAGAAAGAAATCGTTACAGACAGATTCAAGTACTCATAAAAATCACTAAATATTTAATTAGTAATCAAGCACACCTATTAATGTATGAATCATATTGGCTTATATGCGCACGAATGTTGTTTTTTTATTATTCCTAACATATATTCAAATGCACGTATAGAGTAATACCCCCCACCTTTCCCCATCCATTTGAAAAACCCTAACCACCTCATCCCTTACTCTTTCCTCTTGGTGCTGCACCCCCTGCCACACACCGTTTTGGTTGTTTGCAGGATATTGATGCAGATGTAGATAATATATCTGCATGCATGGCTGATGCCCCAATACACACCCTTGCGGCGGCTCGCGGAGTATTGTGTAAATTTAAAAGATGTATACTGTCCGAGATCATATCTGGCGTGCCCTGTGTACCGGTTTTTGTTATACTTGTCTTTGGTCAAGTAAAGATTTGCTATAAAAAAGAAGAAATCCCTTAACTGCGAGTTGGGTAGGTAGACATTCCTAAAATGATAAAAACGACAAGACAACCAGCTGAATACGTGGTATTCATCGGAATTCAGAAACTTTGAGCAAGTTACACATATTCTCTCTAGAAATGATTTATATTAACCAAACCACAGTATTCAACCCGAAGGTCAGGTTGATGGGTGAGGGTAGAGCCGACCTAGTCCGACGCCCAACTGATTATGAAATGAATCCTCTTTGTATTGAGGGGGCCAGCTCCTTTCCCCGTGCTGCCCGGGTTTCTCGATAAGATCTAATACCCGAAAAACGACAGCTTGAGTGAAACTGAGAGTACCCACAGGCATCACCCAGAGTTGAACCTGGGTCCTCCGGTTAGTGATCCTGCGCCCTACCCAAACTGGGTATCAGCGTGTTAAGTTAATATAGTTTGATTATATTTTTTCTAAATTTATATTTGGGATTGCAAATCTCTAAATGCCCCAAAATCTGACCACTGTACCTCAAAAACCAACTTTTCAATCTGGTCACTGTAGGTGCAGATGTTCTCGTACTAATACCGATGCGACATGTGATATCCTTACACCATGAAAAGGACTATAGGGACAGTTCCTCTCCCTGTCCTGCCTTCGATTTCTCAGGAAGGTCTGGTTAGTCGAAAATAATAACAGTTTGGGTGGAGTGGATGCCCACAGGCGTCATACGAACGTGGATGCTCCAGTCGGTAAGCTAACCCTCAACCCTTCAGAGGCCCAATACTCAAAGCTACGAGCCAGTTAATAAGCCCTTGTGCTTTGCAGGTGCGTAGTCTGCTGACGACCCTGTTCAGAGGACTTGCAAATCGACTTGTAGCTTCGAGAGACGCCCAAGGTTAAATCGCCGCCGTTTTTTTATAGCTGTTGAAAACGTGATGGAGGCACGGCATTTCTTACTATAGCCAGACGCCATGCTTCGGTCGTAATAGTTCCACCTCTGAAAAATTTGATTCAAGGGTCCACATTACTAGAATCTTTTCTGCAAATTTCACACTATTTTCAATATTAATAGACCATGATTTGGATAACTTTAATTATTATCAAGGATAATTGATTATTATTAACGTGCAATAATTAAGGTTAATTGTGATCAATTTTTCGAGATAATGACACAAGTTGTCCTAATCATGGTCGATTAATGTTGAAAACAGTGTGAAAAATTACAGTATATCAGTCGTGGTTATTATTGAAGGCGACCGACCGTTGAGGTCATTTTCGCCATTAGGGATAGATGGGTAATTAAATAGAGGTAGGATTCAGGATTAGGATTCAGGAAAAGCGTAAGGGTTTTGCGAAATCAGGTGTTAGCCTATTCTTGACGAATAGCCCCAAAATGTCAGATTATTGCATCCCATCCAACGGACGGCGTACTTAACTTCGAGTACTCTCAACATGGCGCCCCATTTAGAGATTGGAATCAGATGTTCCCCAACGGAAACCGAGAATAATTTCAATGAGACCGTGCAAAGTGGTTTTCGAATAGATAAAGTGGTTATATTTTGTTTGATTTTTTAATTTCTGATGATGAATTGGCATAGAAAAATCTACGGTCCAGAAGAAAGGCATGTGTAAAATTTAAAAAACCTTTTTTTTCCTGCTATTTTCCAATATCGTTATTGAAAACGATTCCTTCATCGCGTGGTAAAAAATTCTGGGCGACTTACTGTTGACTTCATTTTATGGCCTCGACTTTATTTGATGACAACCGGAGTAAACGACATGAAACTTCGGGGAAGTCGGGGAATCTGCGCGAATTTTTTCCTACTTCGAACTGTTATACCTATTTGGTACTAATAATTATTAGTACCAAATAGGAACAGTTCGAAGTAGGAAAAAATTCGCGCAGATTCTCCGACTTTGTCTAGGGTTCAATGTCATGCGCGGGAACTAGAACGGTATCCGTCATCCTCAAGGCATCGTTTTACTGATCGCTCTCTTGGAAATTGGGGACATATTAAATGCCCTTACTTGTCTCGGCTGAAATGATTATCCACTTTGAATATTTGTTCTTTTCCAAACCGTAACTCCCACGTGCAATCGGACATAGTTGAAAGATAGGCGTCGTGTTTGATAATGAGGAGTGATTGTTCAAAATACGGCTTGGGTTTCATTGGCGCGGGAACAATTACGTTTGCATTTCAAGCGCCCATCGATCTCTTCTGTTGAGTAAATTTTAAAAATTTTCAATTTTATTTCGTTGCCTCCGAAGTGCCGAAAAATTGCATCCATTATCGGTGCGCATCCAATAAGTTCACCAGCCGCATAAAAAATTGAATGAAGACGCAGAAATAACATTTACTTTACTTGATGTGATGTTACTAAGTGTGATGGACTCCATCACGCCATACTCCATCATCCGTCTTCGTTCTTCTTCAACGGAAGCAAGCGGCCCTGTTTAATGCTCTATGGCCTTGCATAATTTGTTAAAATAGTAAAGTACATGGTATTTTTTATATCTCAATGAAGTAACATCTGCTAAAAATATTAAATTCAAGGAATTGGGTTGCAGTCTTATTTTTATTTCTTTAAATATGTGTTTAAATGCGGTAGTTTCATGCATCCGAAATTAAATGAAATACTTTATTTTCTGCCTGAATAATTGTTTAGATAAAATGCCATCAGTTGCCTTTGCATAATGATAAGCTCTATTCTACTGACCTAGGGTAGGTTTTTAATGGGCCTTGGCACTACACACTACTGGACTTGCGACTGTTTCCTCGAATTCTCCCATCGAGTCACCGCCTTCAGCGTCTAATGATCTTTCAATTTCTCCTACATCCACCTGTCCTGCCATCCACCATTTCCCATGATACCTGTCTCTCTTTCCCTCTTACCATGCCTTGAGCATAATCGCTGGTTTTCCTTTACATCCATTTTATCTTCTCCTTTCTTCTCCACTCCCACATCTCAATTGTCTTAACTCGAGGTGCCTGTCATCAACTCCCGCCTCTTTGTAAACGCTTCTTCACATAGCGAAATCCGTTTCATGCCCCCAACGCTAAGCCCACGCTCATCCGAAACACTTCCCAGTGAGCTGTTTTACCTGTTCTTGTTACCAGTCCTCCCAACCTTTTTATGTTTATCTTAACCTTCCTGTTCGTTGAGAATCTTATTGCCTGCATTTTTTTATCAATTCTCTTCCGATACCAATCGCACGGAATCTGTTAGGCTTTAAGTAATGTCTTGTAACCCTTTGGCTGTCTGCCTAAACACTCCCGATCATCCGCGATTCTTACTGATTTTGAATAGTTCCCAGCAAATGAGGCTCTATGCACGATTAAATTTTCCTGCGTCATTTTGCCCCTGATACATATAGTCGCGTCATCACATCTTTACCATCTCGCATCAAAACTGAAAATCAATTAGTCACGCGGCCGAACGTTAAGATTTGAAGGACTCGGTCATCGATGTTCTGGGAAGAAACCTTCCACGGTGGATTCGTCAGAGGGAAACGAGGGGGAACGCACTCTCCGACTCGACTGAAAACCGACAAAACGGTCTAGAAAGCCGCCCGCGCATTCGCCAGACGTCCCCGTTGCCACGGACCAAGGCTTGTTTATGTTTATACGTGTGGGGTGGTGGGTTCGTAACCACGGATCTCCCGGCGTAGAGCGGGGCAGCACCTCGCCGCTGCTCATCCTCAGGGCGGAGCGACGTTGCCGGTTGGTGCACGGGAGCTCATTCCTCCGAAATGCCCCTCTCCCCCTCGCACAGTAATGTGTGTGTACGCACACCTCGTGTGAGCTGAGAGATAGATCGTTGGTGCTGTCTTGTAGGGCGGCAGCATTTGTGTATTATGTGGTAGTATCTTTCTTGTTCTCCATCCATCCCAATGACAGAGCTATCAGAAAATCCTTTGGATTTGTGAAAAATCCTTACAGGAGGAAAGCTAATTGCGAGGGGGACATTAGAGGAGCTGTCATGATGGGAATCCATCTTAACCAGACGCCTGAGGCCAGGTCTCAGCAGCAATATTCATTGTTTGATCACAAGTAATTTTCTAATTGAGCCGCTGTATGAAAAATCCACCGACAAATTTAAAAGAAAGCCGGGCCTTAACAACAACATACAGGGCCTGATCGCTAGCCATATCCTGATTTGGCCTTTAATAAAATACACCAGCAAATGTAAACAGCAAATGCGTATTCTAAATGACGCCTAACAAGCGGCAGATAACATTTCTCTTTGACTTTTTCATCACATTTGCCTAGTACTCTTCTAATAAATCCTAATTTTTTGTTAGCTTGTCCACATATTGCCCGTATGCGTTTCACCTAGTTAGGAAATGAAGACGCTATTGAGACAAATATATTCTTTCAGAAACCGGAAAAAGGTAATACCGCCATGATAACGTTCGATTTTCACAGTATGTAACTGATAAAATATTTACGGGAATATTCGTTGCTAACAAATGAAGAATATTATCGCCCCTAGTTGGTGAAGTGACTAGTTGCTTCAATGAGTTCGACGTAATAGAATTCAATAGCGATTCGCAGATATCTTTGTCTTTACCCCTTGTCTTAATACTATATAGTATATGTTCCAGTCAATAAATAGGACATTGATCTTTACCGATAATAACGTCGCGATCATTATTTTGGGAAAGGAACCTTTGATTTGCTGATCAAATTCTAGTATTGAATTGTCCCTGTCGCGTCTGTAAAACGCGCATACATTGCAGATAATTGGTTACAAATAATTGATTCGATAACAATTTATGAATTTTGATTAATGTTTAATGGAAGATTTTTTTGACTGGGGAAAAACATTTTAGGCCTGATTATATGACGTCTCTGTTTAACCAATTCAGAAATGTAATGTAAGGTCAACGATTGCAATATCCTTTAAACCACGTAGAAAATTACTCATTTTAACAAGATGCGTGAAGAAACAGGCGTGATGTGGTGGAATTCGAACATATGTAATAAAGAACGGAGTGTAGCAATTTTCCTCTTATAATATTGCACATATTACACATCTTACAATATGCACAATAAGATTACTATTGCACATTTTTTTATTAATTCGCTACGGTCCAAATTCCTCCTCATGAGGCTTAAATCCAACCGTTAACTAACGTGTGGCTAATAACCTTACATACTTCCGATTTTAACAACACTTCAGATTACTCTTGCGATTGTTCGTGCACATGCTAACGCCTCTGTGTGGAATTTGTTAAGGAATTGACGAATAACTATATATTTTTGTTATTCGACCTATTTTTACTGGTTAGGGCGCTGGGCTACAGCCTGGGGAGCCTGGGTTTCACATATTACCTTGCTAATGAGTGGATTTCACACGCCGTAAACAGATTAGTACCATTTGAGCTCTACACTCATCTGATAAAACCTACATTTTTTACATTTATTTCAAAAATAGCTGTAGCCATTTTTATCAATGGCAAGTAATAGGCATCCAGGAGAGTACGGTTGAATATGAATGAGATTTTTATCATTTGAATTAGAAAAAAAATATCCCAGTAAACCTCGTGTTGAGGTAAAATCGAAATTTTGTATTTGCAGTACATAATTGGCGAGCTGTATCATGCGTCTTCAAAAATATTGAATCTTTTCATACGGGTGTCTGTCTTTCTCAGATCTCTCGGCGGCTGAATTTTTAGACGCTAGAGCTCTCTCTTGACACATAAAGACTGGAAGATAGTTAAAAGATAAGTGTCTCGCATTATTTGGGCATGCGTGATTTTTCACCTGGAAAGATTAATCGCCCCGAGTGAGTATACGTACATTTTTTTTATTTAACGGGAATTATGGGAATTGTGAATACGAGAAAAAAACAGGACGACTTAAGTCTCTGTGGACAATTTATTTCAGAATTTTGATACATTCTCATAGTAATATTAAAATGCAAAGGTTCATGCACGAACGTCCAGGAAATATATTGCCTAAAATATTGTCATTTTTGTTTCACGTTGAAATGGCCACGATCTTTCTAAAGGTTCACTTCAAATTTGAGAAAAGCCGTTTTTTGAAAGAAACTTCGTATTACAGAGAAAAATTCGAGTAGTCGGCTTAGGTTCACGGACATTTTTTTTGAATGAATGTTATTGAAAGGACACCAGTGGAATCAAATGTATTTCTAGCGATCGTAAATTATTCACATTGCGAAGAAAGTACTAGGTTTGGGATTTTGCCCCATATATATTTTTCAAGTTTGTTTTAAATTACTGTTACTTAATATGGATGTGTCATTGTGTCAAAATAAACGGTCCTTTCCGTTTTAATTTTCCACCCCAAAATCTTTTTCAGAGACCGACCGTGGCTCTTAAATACGACTGTCATTATCAGGGATAGCCTTATCATTACGTTTATAATGACAGTCATCCGTCGAATCCGTCTTTAATAAATGTGGCGTTGAAAATTACAAAGTAGAGTTCATTTAAATACGGAACGTTCCCAAAAAATTGCCTGAAACGAATTTTTACACCCGTAATTATGCTTTATATTATAAAGAAACTCAGTTTCACCTTTTTTTTACTCTTAAACGGATTTTTTATCCCTCCCGTCTTTGTGAAATTAGTGAATTGATCAGGCAATACGCAAGCCATGCCTATTTATTCATAGACATGACGTGTGATCACCTAGGATTTTGTTAAAGGACAAAATTTATCAGCCTCTGTTTAAAGATTGAAGCTCTTGCATAAATTGGATGGAGGTTTTTTTAGGAGTGATGTTGAAAATGTATTATTTCCCCCATCGTACAACGGAAGGAGAGATCATGTGAATAAAATGACAGAGATTAAGAGTAGAACAGACAGATCTAAGATGTCATTTTTTCCACGAACAATAAGGGATCATAATAACATTTTCCGACCGCGGTAGTGTCATGCTCGGGTAAAAATTAGTCAGGTGTGTATTCACCTGCCGCACACCCTTGAGGTCGCTTGCAAAGTACATAAATAAATAAAGATACACAAAGGTTGTTCGTTTCGTGAAGTGGTTCCCCTTACTTGCCACTTCACGATTATCCTTCATTCAATTACATAATGTTGTCATAGTATATTTTCAGTTGTATGGATGCGTGATAAAGAGATAAATATTAAATACTTTTAATAAAATTAGCTATTAATGAAAATTTTTCCGCGAAGGCTTTAATATAATCATTGATGTTTTAAAATGCGGTTTGAATGACTGATTTACAATTATTGCTCTTGGTGAGTGAATATTTTTAGAATGTTTTATCACTGAACCAGAGTATCCAGAGAAAAACAAAAGAGGGATGCATTAGACTGCGGCATGTAATTTTTCAGAAACTCTTTTCTCTCCGGCGAAATCCGTATTCGAATTAGGGGAAAGGTTATCATCCCTATCAGCAATGATCAAGAAATTCAGTTGAAATCTGAAATCTTCCGCATCGTATTTCGAATTAATGCGATGGATTGATTCGAAATACGATGCGAAAGATGGTAATTGATGATGTCCTGACAACGCCTGCCACATGTTTCCCCATGACAACATTGAAGAAGATCGCTTGGTTTATATCCTAGACGAAGATTGTCTCTAGTATAAAAAATAAGTTAGCTAATCAACGAAAACTCCACTGATGCTGCGTTTGTAAACGTCATCGTTATGCGTCATCACTAATTAGCTTAAAATTATGCGAAGAGTAATCTGGCCAACAGCGATCATCAGTCTTGGCATTGGTTTGTAGCAGACCCCCCTTAGCTATCACGTTCCCAACCGTCAACCACTAGTCATAGTTCCTTGCGTGACGCTTTCCATCGCTTGCTTCTCGTGTTTCGTCCTTGACCCTTCCTCTGCAGATCTTCCCTTCTATGATCCCCTCCATTATGGCCCTTAAGTAAACTGTCTTGCTTCGGAATACATCCTATTACTTTCCCCCACTATAATTTCGCAATCTTTTCTAATTAAATCCTCCTTTTGACCCCTATTCTACGTACTTCAGAAGTCACCCACCATGACATTTCACTTTCGTAATGAAAGTTAAACGATTGCAATATCCTTTATACCTCGTAGAAAATTACACATTTAAAAAAAATTGAGTAGTGTCTGGCGTGACGTGGTGCAATACGAACATATGTTATAAAGAACGCATAGTAGCAATTTTCCTCTCGATAATTATTGCACATTTTTTTATTAATTCGCTACGGTCCAAATTCCTCCTCATAAGGCTTAAATCCTTCCATTTTTTTATTGAATTCACATGATTCATTGGTAAATGATACCTCACCTGCATCGCTCCTGATATTTGTTTCTCTGCTGCTGTTCTCATGGGAAAGTTACTGCTCGTGGGAGACGGATATCGACGAGAAGTTGAGGGAAATATCTGCTGGACAGGCAGTTATAAGGAATTCATTTTACCTTGTAACATCCGTTGCCCCAACAAATGAAAACCACGCTCGAAAATTCGAAATTTCCTGATATAAAATCATGGCAAACAATGCTAATAATCACCGTTTCCACTTACTGTTGATGGCATTGTTGTAAACGGTGCCTCCTGCCACACGCTCCCGTTTCTGCTCGCAGGATAAGATGCAAAAATACGAGGGAATGATATTTCGGTGTCTCGTACCAGCACCGAGAGGTGTGAATGGGACATATTATAAAGCTTTGGTGAAAATTCTCCTAGGCTATCACAAATAGCCATATGTCAAAGCAACTGGCTGATTGTTATGCGTCGATAATTCAAGACTGCAAATGTTGTTGCCAAATATCTCGCGAAAATCGGCGTGAAATCAATTCTTAATCTTCCCTGTAAGTCCCTATAGGACCCGTGCGACTGTTCTTCGTGCCCATAAGTTAAGGAACACCTTCGTGAGAAAAGCGTCCTTCATCATCGGAAACGGGCTTAGGCGAACTGAAAATGTTTCAAATTTCAACGGCTAACGCTGACGCAATAATAGGAGTCAAATCTGTGAAACTTGTACGACACGTCAATTGCACATTTTAACATATAATGTAACACATTTTTGTTAAATAAATTTTTTTAAATGATCAGCCATTTGAATGAAAATGTATGATTACCATTCATTGAGGATGCAATGCATATATTCATATAATTCCATCACAGGACGTTAAATTTCAAAATTAATGAAGGACACAAACTCTCTTCGGATAGCCCATCCTTTACAATTAAACATTCGAACTTCGCCCATTAGTGCCCACGCATTTTCACAACACTAGAGAGCACGCTGAGAAATATTCCTTAAGGCATTATGAATGTCTCCTGAACACGCTATTCATTTACGGAGCAAATATTATTTTTTTAATCTCAACGCAATATATTTTCTTCGCATTAATGCATTATTACGGTATTCCTTTTCATGACAATGAATTGGTACTGTTTGAAGTGTGGAATTTCATTAATTTTCACATCAACTTCGTTTTTATTTTATTTTTTCTAATTTGATAAATTTCATTGGACAACCCGCGTAGACATCTCCCCCCTCTCCTTCCGTCTCTCCTCCATCCCATCCGCTCTCTTTTTGCTCCACGAGGACGAATGCTCGCAGACGTGGAATGGTAGGGAGGCTGCAAGAAAAGGTTGGTGCGCTCAGGTTTCGCTTCGTCATTGGTGCGGGGTGGGCGGCGGAAAACGGGTGGGGGTGTTGGTGGTGGTGTTGCCGATCGGGCACCAAACACGAAACCTCCTTGAAGAATTCTGCATGTCCGGGTTTTCACCGCGTTGTTGTTTGAAGCCGACAACAGTTTCGCCGAAGTTTCATCCGGCGTCTTCAGGTCGAAGATGAGGGACTCAGATTTTGGCCGTCCTTATATAGGTGGTCCCGTCCAAGTGCTGCTCTCTGATTGGTCCTTTTTCGGAGGACTCTCTTCCACGCGTTGTGGAGATGGTAGCCTTCATCTCTATTGAAATTCGCCGGGTTTTTGGCTATCTCAATAGCTTCTCTGATTAGGCGTGGGTAATATCTACTTTCTTTACTTATGATTGTAGCGTCATGGAATAGAATATCATGGCCGGGTTCACTCCATTTATGCTCGGAGATGGCCGAGAGGTGAAACTGTTTGTTCGTAGTAGCCCGGAGGTGTTCTTTCATCCGAACTTTCATAGCTCGGCATGTTTCCCCGATGTAGGCTTTCCCACATGAACACGGTACTTGATAGACCCCTTCATATAGGTCTTTCGAGATTTTGTCCTTCGGTCCGGGGAGCGCGTCCGCTATTTTCTTGGTGCAGTTGAATCTTGTCACCACGTCGTGCTTTTTAAGGATTCTGGCTATCTTCTCGGATGTTCCGGATACGAAGGGGATAGTCGCGTATGCCTTTGGGTCCGGTTCCGTCTGCTTGATTGACTTGTCAGAATCTCGTCTTCGCCTTTCTTCCCTGGCGGTCCTTTTTAGGACCATATCGTTCCGATAGCCGTTTTGTTTTAGTGCTCTCAGGAGATGTTTCTTTTCAGTCAGCAAAGAATCGGCGTCAGAGATTTCATACGCTCTGTGAACTAGTGTGTCCACCAAAGATGTCTTTTGGAGCGGATGGTGGTGAGAGGTTGCGTTTAGATAACGGTCGGTGTGCGTCTTCTTTCTGTAAACAGCATGTCCCAGCTTCCCACAACTCTTCTTTTTGACTAAGACGTCCAGGAAAGGTAGTTGGTTGTCCTTTTCTACTTCCATCGTAAATTTGATGGAATGATGTTGTGAGTTGAGAAATTGAAGAAATTTCTGAAGTTCTGTTGCGCCGTGCTGCCAGATGACGAAAGTATCATCCACATATCTTAACCACATCCTAGGTTTTTTCTCGTACTGATTAAGGATCTTTTCTTCAAAATGCTCCATGAACAGGTTAGCCACTACCGGAGACAGCGGCGAACCCATGGCTGCACCCTCTGTCTGCTCGTAGAATTCTTCGTTCCACAAAAAATAAGCATTCGTGAGGCAATGCTCCACCAGTGTGGGGAAGTCTTCCGGAATGCCGTTGGTGGTTAGGCCTCTGATGATCTCCACCGATTCCTTAATCGGGATGTTAGTGAACAGTGAAACAACATCGAAGCTCACCAATAATTCGTTGCTGTCCATTGTGATCTTTTTCAGGATGTCGATGAAATGCCCGGAGTTTTTCACGAATGACGATGTTTTTCCGACGTAGAACTGTAGAGATTGGGCCAGGTATTTCGCCAGTCCGTATGTTGGAGCATCGATCTGGCTGACTATAGGTCGGAGTGGTATCCCCTCCTTATGTATTTTCGGCAGTCCGTATAATCTGGGTGGTTTGGGAGCCGAAGAAAATAGTCCACGTTGTTCTTCCATCGGAATGAGGGATTTCTTTATTAGAGCTCTGGTGTTTCGCTCTATTTTTGCTGTCGGGTCGGTCTTGAGTTTCTTATACGTCCCGTCTTGGAGAAGTTCCGTAATTTTGCTCCGGTAGTCCTCTTTGTTGATTACCACAGTTGCATTCCCTTTGTCTGCAGGTATTATGAGAATGCTCTCATTTTCTTGCAGGTTCCTCAGAGCTCGTCTTTCGGCAGTTGTGATATTAGACTTAGGTGGTCTAGCGTTGCGTAGAATGAGTGCTACTTCTTCCCTTATCTCATCAGCGTCTCCCTTGGGAAGCTTTCGGATGGCCGACTCGATCCCAGTTATAATCTTCTCCCTCGGTATCACGGTAGGAGCAATGGCGAAGTTTGGGCCCTTGGATAGGACCGCAGTGCAAGCGTCATCTAAGGTCAGATTCGTTAGGTTAACAACCGCACGGCCCTTTTCAGGACCATCAACTGGGTGTTGCCTCGAGTTCAGCTTTTTAAATTTCTTGATTTGGGTATCCCGGGTTGACGCCTGGGCAGTGCGGGAAGAGTCGTAAGTTATTCTTTCGATTTTGTCCCAATCAGAGGCGCAGAACAGAGCGAAACACCAGAGCTCTAATAAAGAAATCCCTCATTCCGATGGAAGAACAACGTGGACTATTTTCTTCGGCTCCCAAACCACCCAGATTATACGGACTGCCGAAAATACATAAGGAGGGGATACCACTCCGACCTATAGTCAGCCAGATCGATGCTCCAACATACGGACTGGCGAAATACCTGGCCCAATCTCTACAGTTCTACGTCGGAAAAACATCGTCATTCGTGAAAAACTCCGGGCATTTCATCGACATCCTGAAAAAGATCACAATGGACAGCAACGAATTATTGGTGAGCTTCGATGTTGTTTCACTGTTCACTAACATCCCGATTAAGGAATCGGTGGAGATCATCAGAGGCCTAACCACCAACGGCATTCCGGAAGACTTCCCCACACTGGTGGAGCATTGCCTCACGAATGCTTATTTTTTGTGGAACGAAGAATTCTACGAGCAGACAGAGGGTGCAGCCATGGGTTCGCCGCTGTCTCCGGTAGTGGCTAACCTGTTCATGGAGCATTTTGAAGAAAAGATCCTTAATCAGTACGAGAAAAAACCTAGGATGTGGTTAAGATATGTGGATGATACTTTCGTCATCTGGCAGCACGGCGCAACAGAACTTCAGAAATTTCTTCAATTTCTCAACTCACAACATCATTCCATCAAATTTACGATGGAAGTAGAAAAGGACAACCAACTACCTTTCCTGGACGTCTTAGTCAAAAAGAAGAGTTGTGGGAAGCTGGGACATGCTGTTTACAGAAAGAAGACGCACACCGACCGTTATCTAAACGCAACCTCTCACCACCATCCGCTCCAAAAGACATCTTTGGTGGACACACTAGTTCACAGAGCGTATGAAATCTCTGACGCCGATTCTTTGCTGACTGAAAAGAAACATCTCCTGAGAGCACTAAAACAAAACGGCTATCGGAACGATATGGTCCTAAAAAGGACCGCCAGGGAAGAAAGGCGAAGACGAGATTCTGACAAGTCAATCAAGCAGACGGAACCGGACCCAAAGGCATACGCGACTATCCCCTTCGTATCCGGAACATCCGAGAAGATAGCCAGAATCCTTAAAAAGCACGACGTGGTGACAAGATTCAACTGCACCAAGAAAATAGCGGACGCGCTCCCCGGACCGAAGGACAAAATCTCGAAAGACCTATATGAAGGGGTCTATCAAGTACCGTGTTCATGTGGGAAAGCCTACATCGGGGAAACATGCCGAGCTATGAAAGTTCGGATGAAAGAACACCTCCGGGCTACTACGAACAAACAGTTTCACCTCTCGGCCATCTCCGAGCATAAATGGAGTGAACCCGGCCATGATATTCTATTCCATGACGCTACAATCATAAGTAAAGAAAGTAGATATTACCCACGCCTAATCAGAGAAGCTATTGAGATAGCCAAAAACCCGGCGAATTTCAATAGAGATGAAGGCTACCATCTCCACAACGCGTGGAAGAGAGTCCTCCGAAAAAGGACCAATCAGAGAGCAGCACTTGGACGGGACCACCTATATAAGGACGGCCAAAATCTGAGTCCCTCATCTTCGACCTGAAGACGCCGGATGAAACTTCGGCGAAACTGTTGTCGGCTTCAAACAACAACGCGGTGAAAACCCGGACATGCAGAATTCTTCAAGCCACCGCCGCGAAAATCTACGCAGCCATATACGAAACCTCCTTCCCTAAGCATTCATTATCAATCAGCTTCGTACGAAGCTCGAGGAGAGCAGGTGGGACGGCCATCTTTCTTGGCGACCGGCTTACTGATGTTCTTTCTAAGAGAACTTATATAATTAATTCTTAAATCACATGCTCGCCGCGTAAATGGTCGAAGATTTTTTTGAACCATTTAATAACTATGATGTGTTTCGATAAATTGCGTCCGCCAAATTACAAATCAGATGAGTCAAGATGACCGTCGGGTTGCGTCACAGCAAAATGTCTTATTTTTTTGTTGTGGGGCGTAGGCATTGCTTCGCTTATAAATCGTCGAACATTTTATTTTTGGGTCCAGGGTGGGGAAATGAGATGATCCTGGAACTTCTATCTGACGATTTCCAAATTCGATTCACAACGTCGCTTTTAGGCGAACTAGTAGCGGAAACTAGTAGAAACCTATATATCTAATTACTTACTTCTCAACGCCAACAATAATAGCTTTATGCCGTTATGTCGTTTATGTGTTCCACAGTTATCAACCCAAAGGCTGTTTTAATAGGTGAAGTTGGTTTGGTACTCCCCTAGCACTTAGACCAATGGCGTGTAAAATACACACGCCAAGGCCATTTCCTTTCCTTGTGCTGCCTTTGATTTCCCAAGAAGATCTGTTGCCCGAAAAATCTCGCAGTTTTGGTGGTCTTCAGAGGCGTCACCTGAAATGGAACCTGGGCCTTCCAGTCAATAGCCTAGCAGACTTACAGATGAATTCCGATAGTATTGTAGCCTTTGAAGTTTGGTAAATTGCAAAGTCTAATCAAATTGATAAAAAAGTAACGAATTGATTTTTTTCAAGTAATCTACCGGTTAGGTAGGTTTTGGATGGATACAAATACCAAATAAATACGTTGTGACTACTAACAAAACACAAAATCCAGCAAACTTCTCTACATAAAGTCCCTCTTCATCTCTGGGTACTTCCTTCCTCCCTTCATCCCGTTCAATATCCCTATCCCGTTCCTGCCCTTTCTTCGTTTGCCTAGCATTCTCCCCTCTAAGACAGTCTTCAACATCCCACCGCCAATCAATACGCCCTTCATCCATTTTACTTGCTTCGAATGAATTGATTACTGTCAAATAATCGAATTCGCTTGGATCCTTGCAATTTTACCGTATTTCGTGGTCATGTCGTTTCCCACGACCTGTTGTGGCACATCGATATAGGTGTATCCTTCTTGTTCCGGTTCGACATTGGAAATGGAATCTTGAACAGATTTAATTCGTCGTGCATTTGTCATTTGAGCCGTGGCGTCCATTTTCAATCTTGCTGCTTCGATGTAGGAGTGCGATATCACACGCGCGAATCCTTCATCGCTTTCGATTCACCGCGATATCGAACAGACGTGCCGACGCACGTTCTAACGGTCTCGCAATCGCGAATGAGTGAGCTCATTTGAATGAGTAAACCGACAAGAATCCATTTTTTCCTCGTGCGGGGGCGTCGAGGACTGCCCGCAATTTGATCCTTATCAGGTACCAGTGACTGGAAGTTCGTGCTCCTTTAATGGCAAAGATTGATTTCCAACGATTGCTTCGTTGGCAGTTGACTCAATCAGAAAAGTCGAAATCGAAAACAGGAATACCAACCTGCTTAATCCTGTACAGCAAAGGGGATATGAACTAGTAACCTTAAAGATGACCGAAGAGTTCACTGCCCACCATCCACCCCCAACCGGCGGGAGAGAAAACTGGATGAGGGGATAGATTAAGCGTGTAAAACTGCTTTGATCGCCGGAAAAAGAAATCTCCTGAATTATGCAGGAAAATTTCGTGAACGTGCGAAATATAGAATAAAGTCACCAGGTATCTTGGTTGGCCCCTAAGAAGAAACGTTTGAAGCTCTTTCATTTCATGAAGAATTTCATGTCTTAATAAGATAATTTAATGTGTAGTTAGAAGTGGTGGGGATATAAGAAGAAGAATCAAGTTAGGCAAAGAAGTTTTCACTAGGAGAAGGGAGTTGATGAACGGATCGTTGGGTACGGATTAAAAAAAAAAATTGATAAATGCTTTGGTATGGGGCATGGTATTGCACAGTTCGGAAACATGGTCTGAGGAACAAGATGATAGGTAAAAGGTTTTTCAAATGTGGGTGGAAAAGATTAAATAGAGGGAAAGGAAAACAATCGAAGAAGTGGCAGGCATGGTGGGGGAGGAGAGATGAATTTTGGGAGGTGTCGAAAGGATACTGAGAATTTTTATTGGCGATGGGATGTTGATGACTATGGCAGAGAGAACAGCGTTAGGCGAATGATGAAGGGTAAAGGAAAAGGATAGACCTGTTGAATATGAAATGAGGTAGAAAACATGCGAAATCGAAGAAGGGTTCATTATAATCTTTAGTATTTGGTTCTGTCTTTACACGCGAGACTTAGAAATAGAGCCGTACTTAGTTTTTGAATTATCCAACCCCTATCTTAAAGGGTAGACCTTCATTTAAAAATTATAAAAAATAACGCTCGACTCAATTTGTTTTGCAAAGGATGATGTCCTAACAGCCCCTGCCACGCTCCAGTGGGCCCTCGCATGTTTAGATACTGTTGAGATGTTATTTGATATTTGTATTCCCAGCAAGCCACCACTAGTGTGTGCGGCAGGAGGTGAATACACGCTAGACTAATTTTACCCGAACATGACCCTACCGCGGTCGAATAATATTATTATTTTCGCTCCGTGAGTGATTCCCTGCCTACCTCTGTTAATATTTTGTATACGCTACTAAGTTTATCATAACAATGTTTTACAAATCTTGCTCCTCTACGCTACACGCGATTAAAACCGGCAATTCAACTTCGTGAGGATATATACTAGCAGGATATTCTAAATGAAAGCTAATATAGCGATAGACAACATTTCTCTTTGACATTTTTATCACATTTACCGTGTACTCTTCTAATATATCCTAATTTTTGTCAGCTTCTGCACTAAGTCCCCGTATGTGCATCACCCAGGAGAGGTCGTGGGTGAGGGTGACGCATAGGTATTTATTTGAGTCTAAACATTCCATTTCGGCGTTCCCAATGCAGTAAGCATTCGTGAAGGAATCTCTCTTTTTCCAAAAATTCATCCCTACGCACTTTTTAAGTATAAATCTGATTGCCAAATGTCGCACTAGCGTTGTATAGCATTAAGGTCATCTCATAAAGCTGCTGTGTAAGTTTCCTGTATGTTTCAGGGCTCATTATTATATTCTGTAGGTCATTTTATTGAGTCTTTCCCACACATTTCAAATGTGTGGGAAAGGGCAATTGACCAACCATTCATACATACCCAAATGTACGTATCCCTCTTTTCATTAAAGAAAATAAACAATCTGCTGAGTTCCATCACCCCTGGTGTAATTCAGCGCAAGGGGAAACCACCTCCTTCATTCCAAAACTTCGCATCATTTGCCTTCCCACCCCTTCCTAATCTACGAAACATCTAACACACACTCGCGTATGTGATAATATCCTCACCCCTTGAGAACTGCTCTATCTCTGTGCCGTTCCCTGTGCGGTGCTTGCTGCACAGTTCTCTGGTCCGAGGCGTGGCTCTTCTTTAGTGTGTGTGGCCTTTCGAAATCTTATGCTCTGTTCTACCGGACGTCGCCACAACTGCGTAACCGGAGGCTCCAGCACCAAGGCATAAAAACGCATTTTTATCGCCTGCGGGGTGGAAGAAGTGGGGAGGAATGGGGGCAGAGGGAAGGGGTAATGTATGTATGTATGTATGTGTATATATGTATATATGTGTATATATATATATATATATATATATATATATATATATATATATATATATATATATATATATATATATATATATATATATATATGTGCATATACATGCAAGTCCTTGCGTGGGATCGTGGGATACTCGTATATACTAAAGCCAGCCGTTCAGACGACTGAAAAGAAAGCAAAAAGAAGTTTTCTCTTCCTGCGACCGGGGAGAAACAAAATAAGTATTTTTGTGGGCGGGCAATTTTCTGTCTTTCTCCCGTGCAGTCGAGTAGTTTAATAAACATTTAGTCGTTTAAAGTCTTTACTGCGTACGAACCAGCCTTTGTGTTTTATTTTTTCTGCCAAAGGGAAACGTCAGAAGTGGATAAGGAGGAATCCATGCAGGAGGACCAACAGTGTTGTAAAAAACCTCGAGTGAATTCATTTTGCGTTGAATCCTCCCAGTCGAACTCAACGGCATATGATACTTTCGCGCCAACACATTTCATAACAAATTTCGAGAAGGGTATGCTTGGAGTTTTACGACGTCAATTTCGGCGCCATCATATCGGCGGATGGTCAAATTCCCTCTACCTTTCATGCGGGAAGGGGAAGAGGTTTGCTTTGAATTTCAAAGAGATCATTTCACTATGAATCCAGGGGGAATTAAAATAGGCCGTCCGAGCGTCTTACAAACTCGCTCATTCATTCAGACCTGAGCTGGCATCCAGAGATTCCACCACCCCCATGCACGACCCTAGTTTTTTATGTCATCCTTAGGTTTCTGCGTACACAGTTTCCGTTTTGTCTGCTAAGCGAAGAAAGATGCTTAGCTAGTCCACTTAATAAGACAGCACACGCGTTCCAGAGTACGTGAAGATATCCGCCATGTGAGACCGGACTAATTTTTGCGCTTCCGCGCGTGCGCCTTGAAATATTCATGCTCCCGGTGTTTAAGCGTGAATATCTTTCCGTGAAGGTTTCGTCCCGACTGTGGGTCATTGCCGCCAATAGTGGTACACAAGGACAAGTGATCAGTTGGCGATTTCCCGCTTTCTCCAACTGCCCTTCTTCCCTCGTTCTCGGCGGAGGATTTTGCAGACCTCCTCCAGTCGCTGCTCGCTCGAAGTTCGTCGTCTAGTCTCCCTGATATTATTTCCCTCTCGATTTCTTGGAGGTCCTATCTCGCCGCCCGCTTTCACTACCATCCAATCTTCAATTTTCGACCCTCTCCGCATCACTTTCCTTCGTTTGGCCGAATGATGAGTGAATCAGGGCGACATTGTGATTTGGGAACTACAGGATATATGGATATTGGATTTATATGTCGATTCCTCCAAACATCGATGCTATTTGTACTTATTTTGTAACTGAATACAGGAAATGTTAAATGGTACAGTTTAAAAAAAAACTGGGAATTATATTTGATAAATAAAAATTAATTAGATTTTCAGTTCTGAAGACGGAAATAAATAAGATGCTTATTTTCTATCGTAGAAACCTGATACAAGTTTAAGGAAAAATTGAAGGGAAGATCGAGCGAATTAGACCAAAGGGAAAGTATGTTGGAAAAATTAAGAAGGACCCATAAAAGAGAAACTATCATGGGGTGGGGGTATTTACACCTAATGGACAAGATTTGGGTGTTGTAGTAAACCGGTCACAGGATTGAAATACTGATGCTAATTTTCTGTCCAATCCTTGAACCCCAAAAACCAAGCACGTCATACAGTAATTGTTGAGCGAATTAGAAAATCAGGTACGATAGGTATGGCATTAAGAAGCAAAGTAAAGGTTACTAGGTTCAGGAGTATATTTGGGACTAAAAAATTACGAAACATTTTTTATTTTAGCGTTGCGTGCCTGGTGTGTAATCCCCGCCTGCCACACACCCTTTGCGTGGCTTGCATTGTACCATGTAGAATAGAAAAATAGGAGAAAGGCGTCGTTAAGCGCTAAGTTCATTAAGCTAAGTTCACCTAGCTAAGTTCTCCTGTCTTGGAAGATTTGTATCTTGTTGACCATGATAAAGTAATTGGGACATTAGAATAATAATGCATCCAAAAAAAAAGCTTTTGGCATGCTTTTAATTACTGTTCAAAGATTTTCTAGTGTATCTTAAATGTGACCTGTGAAGGATATAAAAACAACGCCATATTATAAAAAATGCACATTTCGTTATTTTTGGGTTGGTTTTCTCTAAAGAACTACTGATACGTGCCAAATTTCAATTTCACGTCTCAACTCGAAGCACGACTGTATGATATGAAAAATTTCCTCGAGGTTAAATGACAAAAAAATTTATTTTGATGCATAAAATTTGCTAGCAAAACTTTCTTTAGCTTATGAATTAAGCGTTTGATTTTCATGAAGTATGCTGCGAAATTATATAGCATGCACAAGTAGTTTTTTTCAGATGATAATAGGTTTTATCAAGTTAATTTTTACGAAATCCATGGAAAAACATGCTTATTTTTTTAATCTAAAAAACTTATAAAAATCAGGGAATAACGAAAAAAAGTAGGCGACAACCCTGATGAAGCAATGCTGCTAGTTTTTTTTTTATTTTAAAAATTCTTGCTAGCATCGTTTTATCCCGGGAGCTGTAAATTACCACGCCTTTTGTCGTTTTTCAGCTTCGAAAATTAACTTGTTGTTGTTTATCTTAAAGTTTGGAAGCAGAATAAATACCAAATGACCTGTTTTTACGGCCTCGATTTTTCATGGAAATTATAAAAAATTCGTCGGCCGTTCATTTCGACCGCAAAAAATTGAGATGGCGCAAGCAGCTTTCTTGGGAGAAATACTCAAGGCGCATAAGGAATCTTATTCATGGAGACCATTCGTATTCGCGACATTTTGACGCCACAGCCACCAGAAACAGCTTATTTTCACTTTGAAAAATCGATATTTTATCGATGATGTCCAAAGTACATCATTGCCACTGCTCGATAACTTTCTTAAGGCTTTATTTAAATCATACGCTTAGTAAATATGATCCGCCCGCTTCCAGTGGTTGTTAATCGGCAGGACGCTGCCATGAAATTGAACTCTCCATCCTTTTCTGTTCTTGATCTCTCCATTTAGGAGGGAATACCAAATGAAAACCCTTTGACGTAAATATTTTTATACCGTAATTCATTAAACGTAAAAGGACCTACATAATTTTCATATCTAGTCTCCATGGTGTTTAATGGAGGTATCACAGCTTTTAGGAAGTGCATGGAAACTTTCAGGAAAACCATGAAGCTCATTTTGAAATTTCAGTAATCGATGGATTAAGACAGGTCTAACCTTTTAACTATTCAATACATAAATGAGATAACTCTTTTTCTTCTCTTCGGTGATTGTTAAAAACAAAGTCGCTAAATTTTACACTCTTGTTGTGACGTACTGCTACGTTATGGCATCGTGCTGCCAACTGTGGGCCTCTTTTCGAACCGTGAGTATCATTGTTACGATCTGACCTAACAATGAGCATGGTGCTAGGAAATGTTGGCGTACTTTTAAAGCTTTGAGGTGACTAGCTCCTCTCTTGACCAATGACATTTTAAGTTACTACTCAGTTATATCGCGAGTGCCTCCGAAAGGTAACGCCAGGGGGTAATAGGACCCCAGCCGTGGATAAAAAGATAGGATGAACTCTCTGTAGGGGAGATATGTTTTATTGTTGCTAGATAGAAAAAGAATCAATCTTGGGCACGGCTTGAAGCAGAATGGGTACGTCCTGAACATAATGGAAGGATAGGCCGCACAAAGAAGACAAGGGTAGACTAGATCATTGCTGGATAAAAGGATGTTAACATTAGAAAAGATGCATTTGAAAGCAATGGAATCTACACAATATTCAGATTAGAATACTGATTATGAACGCCTCTGATCGTCCCTTTAATCCTGTTATTATAAGTTTTTACGTTTGTCCTGAACCTTCATTGGGTCATTTTTTAAATGCTTTAAAAGTGTGAAAGCCTTAGAGATGGCCTTCGACACCGTCGAATGGAAGATGTTCTAGATACTAGAGACCCTTGGACCGAAGTTGAAAGACCGAATGGCAAGAATGGGGCAATTATCGCGGCTGTTACGTCACAATCGCTTGCTAAATCCAAGAACTTATTTATTAACTCCTCTCTTTAAATTATTGTTATTATTTTTACTGTAGTGCGACCATAATATATGTTGTTTCGTAGTTAATTTAGATCCCCTTGTCTTCCCCGTGGAAAATCTCACCATTCATAGCTCTGAAGTGGACATCTCGTTAACCATTAATTAACGAGGGCGAACTTTGGCGCTGGCACCCGAGGTCCGTAATGTCCCCTATACTTCTCCGTCTGAGGTCAATCCTATGGTGCTGGCAAATATTTTTAATATAGTCGCCCCTCCCCAACATGGAGGGAGCTATTCAGATCTCCTTTGCGTGACTTGTTAGCGCCGGGACTCCGTGTCTCTTGCACTCCACGGTCGGCTGTCATGATGCGGAACACAAAGGCGTTTTGTGCGGTCTCTGGGGACGAGATGAAAGGGTTGTATGGAGGGAGGAGGGTGTGGGTTGAGGTGGAGGGGAGGATATGTGCGGTTCCCGAGAAAGGAAGGGCGAAGCATCCCTCCCGCCGACGGATGAGTTAATTGCTCGTGAAGACGTCCGTATTTGTGGCAAAGGAAGCCGAGTGGACGAACGCCATGCATCCGCCGCGGCTTTTGAGTGTGACTTATTGAATGAAGCACTCCTAAAAAACGCGGCCGTTGACCGGTAGATGACGCCCCTGCCTGTAAATATTAGGAATAAACGCATGAATGATTGAAGAAAATCCCTAAATCCTAGAGTAACGAAATAATTTTTTTATTATTACTAGTGTAAGGTCTGTAAAAATGGATGAAAAAATTTGAATGATATATTTTGATTTGAAGCAATATATTTAAACACTAAACATCCAAAGGATAATCCTCAGTTAATCTAGCTTTTAAACTATCCATTGTGAAACTTCACCTTTCCACCACATTCTTTTTGAACGGAGATTATTTCAGGTGTAAATGATAAAAAACAAAACATTACCGTGGCCATGGTTACCGTAACCTGAAAACCGAAAAAATCTGAAAAACCGATTGTTATAAAAAAAGCGATTCGTTCGATTTTTCGGGCGTGGTGCGAAAACACACTCGAAAGAACATTTTTCTTGCCACATTTTGTGTGAATGAGCAATAAATTTCTATCTGTCTTTAAAATATCTGTCCATTTTTTTTTGCAAAATAATTTTGTCCCTCCCTCTGGGTATATATTTTTGGTGAGGGACTCGCGATCGTTTTCCCTATTCCTTAACCATTATATAAGACGTTATTCAATGAGTTGGCTTTCGCAAATATTTTCGTTGGATACGTCTATGCAGAAACGATTACATGAAAAAAATTGACTCATGATTTGCGTAAGCCGAAAGTTGATGCCGCTCTGCGATCGTATGCATAGTCGTTCCCTTTCAACGAGCCAGGAATCTCATTACATTCGTGAATTTTGCTGTTTAAGAGTGTAGATAAAATTCTTTGGTACCGGAGGTCTACCGTTTAAGGTAGGTTTTGGATGTACACAGGACTGTGCGTCGCTGCATTATCATAGCTTCGTCGAATAAGACGTCAAACAGCGCATTAAACCCTACTTCAGTTCCACATGTGTACATCCTTCCTCTCTTCATTCCGTCTAAACATGCACCTATCATTTGCCCTCCCCTTCCTCGCCTGCCTAACGTCCCCTTCATCCCATCCTCAATCAAAATGCTCTGCATCCACCTTTCCTGCCTCCTTTGGATTTCTCCCATGTCAGCCATGCCTCCTTCCCCACCATATTTGGTGCTTCATGTGTTTTCCTTTCCTTCCGATCCACCTTGCCTCAATGATCATGTTTCCGCGCCGCACAAAACAACGTTCCGTTTAAAATATTTCGCCTTAACTTTCATGCTCAGCGGTCCTGTCATCAACTCCCTCCTCCTTGTGAAAGCTTATATTATTTCCATTTAAAATTTTGAGCGTGTTTCTCCATCGTGCACGAAAACACTCAAATTACTCGCGCCGGGGCGTAATTTGCGTTTCAGAAGCACGTAGGAAGGGTTTGGCAGTAGCCATCGAATTTGGTAATCACTAATTCCCCTTTTCCGTACACGTATTTCCCACCGTCGCCATGAATTCCAGCGGAACTCATTCTTTTGAATGAGGAGTCATGAAAATGTGAATCAGGAGTGCGCCTTTCACAAACGAATTAGTAAAAAGAGAACGTTCGTTTCGTGGATGTGAAAGGGTGAAGTCGAACAGAGCATTTCAAAACAGCTCGGCTTCTTCCGAATCGCACTCATTAACCTCCCAAAATAATTGAATTTTTTGCATTCTCCGCCATAATGATGAGCATCCATTCGCGGCAAGATTCGTCCTATTGAAGTTTACCATAACGATAGTTAATATTGTTGGTTAAAAAGACCGTGTTGTCCTAATTTCTCTGCAAAAAATAAATGATTGAACTTAATTCTAATGACCTGCAGGCGGTCTAACGTAGTACCACTTGTGGAATACTTGACCCAGAATTTTGACAATCTGTACTTAATACTTTTTTGGCGACCGGCCCTGATTATTCTGCAATTCATCCTCCTTTTACTTCTGATTTCCAAATTCGAATCCTTGAACGTCGGTCCAGCTGTCTTGTGTTATTTGAGAAATTGGATCATTGGATCGCCTCTGATAAGTTGGCTTTTTTCTAATTTCCTAATGAATTTCTCACGCAATAATGGGATCTGATGTGAAAATAAAAGACAGGATAAAGATTTAATACGTGCATTTTGTAAGAACAAACTGGTGATGAAGTTGGAAGTTTACGAAAGTGATGTGAATATTTTCGTCAGATTTCATCTTTCGCCGCCTTTTACCCTCGAAGAGTTTTATAGCGTTAGGGTCAATCTTCATCCTTTCTTGAACAACTTTCTCTTAAGTACTTTGCCCATGTCTTCGTCTAGTTTCATTCCGGTGTATGTCTTATTTCCCTAAATGTTTAAACAGTAGTTGGCGGTGTTGTGGAAGAACTTTCTTTTGGGCATTATCATTAACATTATGGCCATTTGCGCGATGCTTACTTGATTTAATTTTATCAGTACTGAAATCGCGATATTCAATACTGTATGCCACCTCTTAGAAAGTGATGGATATAGCTCTCCGTAAGACTGTCGATTTTAACGCATGCGCACACGCTTTTTGTTTTGTGTTTTCGGTATACGTCAGTGTTTAAGCTTTTCAAAAAAAAACATGTAGTAGTCGTCCTGTCAGAATATTCTGAAGAGGAAATAGTTTATCGTATTAGTAGAGGTAATTTTGATTGCCAGACGTTTTCATCACCGACAACGGGAAATGGAAACCTGGAAATGGAATTGGATTCTCAAGGAAACGATAGGGAACGGCAGTGGTGTTGTTAGCGATTCTGCGCGGTAAACAACTGAATTAAGGCATTGGGAGATAAATATGCTACTTGCGAATATCCATCAATTTTCAATTGTGAGATATTTCAACCTTCGTGCGATTAAAAATATTGTAAACGTACCTTAGGATACGTTAGAAGTTGGCCAACATCCATTGAGAATTCACAAATTATATATATTGTCATATTTTTTTCCTGACTATTTCTAAAGATTTCACTCTTTCCCTTGAGGTATTAGGTATACCTCAGATGCTTACATTTTACAAAGGCCTTTGTGAGTTAAAACAATTCTTAAAATTCATGAGACCTGTTACCCGTAGTTCATGCCGCTAGACTTCTTTGTTGAAAATAGCGGGGAAAGGAGAAAAATAAAGATAGTATTTCTATTAGCTTCGCGGGATTACATCCCGAGACGAGACTCCATGGAGACCGATTAAGCAAAAATGGCCGATGAAATAAAATTAAACGGCTCAAATCATAATGAATAACTGATTGTAGCACTCTTCCACTTGATATCGGCTCAAATCATCTTTGGACCCCATTTTTTTCAAAATGTCGAGTAAGAGGTGAGAGAATGTCGGTGCAATGAGAATATTCATGCGTGAAGTCGTGTTTTGGTCCAGATACGAAGTCTGTACAACAATTTTATCTCGATTTAAAACGAGTAAAAGTAGTGCCCAGCATCGGCAGCTGCTCAGTCATGCGGCAACCTAAGTATCCAGTCGTCTTTTTATACCTATATGTATATGCAAAGAAATCGATTACGGGCCATAATTTTACACTCACTCCCTCGACATGAGTTTCTTGCGATATGGAAATTTCGGCGACTGTCTTCTTTTTTTAAATTAAAATGCAATAGCAATAAGAAATTGGTTATAATGAAAGTGCTATCACACCTTTATGTTGGATTTACTATGCTGAGAAAAGGAAAATCTTTCGAACGGAATGATGAAATTTTACGGTTTGTAGTTTTCAACCGGAAAGAAAAAGACTACTAAAATCCTATCGAGTGGAAGAGTAAAGCTTTAGGCACATTTTGCGTTGAGAGGATGCAAGATAGAGGAAATGGAATCTTTCACACACCTGGACACCACTTGGATATTATAGTAGGCTTAGGATGCGTCTGCCTTTTAGAGGTATCTATTTTGCTAGGCAAAAATGCGATCACAAATAATAAGGCATCACCTGGAAATATTTTGCATAGTGTGACACTAATCTTTTCTTCAAATCCTAACTCAAAGTATACCGGTCAGCAATTTTCTTCTTGCTGTAAATAACTTTTTCACTAACGTAATTTTTCCCCTAATTCCCCCATTACAATGTCCTTTTCACTTTTAAAGTATTGCTCAAATAATTGAAATTCTCCACCTGCCCTAGTTTATTCCCTTCTACAATAATGTTTAGCTTTGTTTTCCTACTTCTTGAGAATCTCATTACTTAAATCTTCTTGGGGAAAATCTTAATACCTTCCATCTTGCAATTTTCCCGTAGAGCATTCAGTAATCACTGCAATCCATTGGCTGTCTGACTCACTATTGCTTGATCATCTGAAAACCTGCATAAGTCTTTTAAGTTCTTAAGATGGATTGTAGTTCTTGATGAGTGGGAGACCTGGTCACGTAGGTTAGAGGATGAGCCCAGATTGGAGGATGGAGAAAATAAGCTGCACAGAGAGGAAGACACACGTCAATATTTTAAAATGTGGTGGACGAAGAGAGGAAGTTTTTGGGAGATTTGCGAATAAGGCAGAGAAAGGAAAGAAATGGCGGAAAATTCAAAAGTAGTGATATGTCGAAGGCCGTGATGCGTGGACGGGGAAGTTTGGTTAAGGAGGGGGTAGGGGAAGCATTAGAGTAGGGTTTTTAGAGAGCATGACACCAGGCATAGGTTGCGAAGGAATGAAAGGAAATTCCCACGATACTTAGGAATAGGTAGTCCTTGGGGACTGTCCAAGACTTACTGTTAAAATAGATAGCGTACCCTGATCGATCATTTGATCGTATGTTAGTAAAAAAATTTCTGCATTTTTTTCTTTAATATTTCTTGCTTCTGTATTATAAATCAGTAATTTTACTATAATTGATTATTCTCTTCATTTATATGCGTATATCAGTACTCATTTTGTTTCTTCTCTTATTTTTCATGCACTGGATTATTTCTATTTTAATTTTTTGATTTAGTAAATTATAGCATTAGCATCATTGGAGAGAATTCACTGAATAAGTTACGTAGATTAACTGAGAAACGGATAGTTAGCATTAAAATTCATAACGGCATTATTTAAATAAATGAAATTATAATAGGAAGAATTTCAAAAATTAATAGATGCTTCTGGAGTAAAGAAAGAAAGTGATGTCCTGCGGGAGAAATTATGAGAAAAATTCACGGGCGTTTGTAAAGAGGTGTGTCGGACGGAAGTACAGCTGTTAGTGCTTCGAAGGGAGTTGGCATTAGAAAGGGAAGGATTGGGAGCTGAGATCGGCCAATCTTCGAATTGAAATGCTCATGGCATTTAGAAAGCTATCGGTCTGTCGGATAGCGCATTTGATGCATCGCGAGAATTCTCTTACGATACGTGTGATAAAACTCTCTGTACTTTCCGCTCTAAATGTGTACATAATCGGTGGATAACTATCACCGTTGGTTGTCGGCACTTTTGAAGATACTCATTCGAAAAATGTTGTTCATTACTTTCCTACATGACACATGCGTCGGTACATTTTCAGAAAAAATACGTTAAAAACCTTTTGAAACCTTAAATGGCGCTGTGCAATATAATTGAATATATAAAGCGATACTTATTCGGTAGTTTTGTCCTTCAAAAACCTATCGTATCCGGTAGATTGCTTGCAATAATCCATTATAATTGAGGCCATAGGGCCAGGGTTCGATTCCCAGGGTTGTCTCTGGGAACCCTTAGCTATACTCAAGCTGCGTGATTTTTCGGGTTCCAGGTCTTCCTGAGAAACCATAGCCTGGTACAGGGAAATAAATTTATATATTTATATAGTTTATAAATAATATAACCATAAACACAGTAATCCACCCTAAGGTCAGACTAGTAGGTTGAGTTCACCCAGCACTAAGCGTGAAATTCAAACATCAGGGTAGGATTCATGATTGATACGATACTGTTTGGCTGCTATGAGATACAAGTTTCTTCTCATTTGCACGCATATTAGCCCAAAGTTGCCTCATACCTTTAGCTAAAAGTTTACATTCTCCCAATGAAACTTCTAAGGGTGACAACACGCCTGGAAAATCTGGAAATATCCGGGGAAAATACTTAAGTGTCCACCACCACATCATTGTTATTAACGTAGGCTTGATAGGTGAGGGTAGAGCTCACCTAGTATTAATCCCAATAACATATTAAATTCACTCATCAGAGTACTGGAGGTGGTAGTTTTTCCACCTTTGGTTTCCCAGGAACACTTGAAACCCGCAAAATCACACGATTTGAGCAAAGCTGAGGGTGTCAGGAGGCGTCATCTGAAAGTCGAACCCGGGCCCTCAGGTTAGTAGCCCATCTCTTTACACAATGGGCTATCACGACCTTTAAAATAATTCGCTTGCTTATTTATTGCAAATATTTTATATTTTAATCTTCGAGGTACCTATAGTAAGTAACTGTGAGGACAGGGGAGCCTTAACTATGCTATCGATAGCCTTGGAGATCATGGACGCGATTCTGTTACTCGGATCGATACAGAAACGACAATACGTATAAGAGTCGACCCTTCATTCTTGCACTATGCGCCTTGTGTGTACGTACATGCATATGCGATCGCGGTGCCCACCGACGATTTTCGAGGCGTACCACGAAATTTCACGAGATAACGGGGAACGCGAGTAGGTTGTGCATTTATTATTTACTTCGTCTCCGCCGGTTCGAAACGTCCTCGCGGCGGCCCCCAATCGCCCTTCCCCTTGCCGCCGGCCCGGGGCGGAGTCGGTCGGGGAGTCGCTTAGAAGGGGCGGGGGGAGGAAGGGTGGGGCTGGTTTTTGTATTAAAGGCCGCTCTCTTCCTCCTAAGGCGATCCGTCCCCGTGGCCTCTTCTTCTCCTTCGCCGCGATCTCCTTAACCTCACGCGCGCGTTTTCGAAAACGGCGCTCCCGTACCCTCCCATTCCGACCCAATTCTCCGCGATCCCGTTTCTGCGGACCTGAGGAGGGGGGGGCAGTCCCGCCATCTCTCTCTCCTCTCACGCCTACGGTGGAGAGACGCCGCTGTTCGTATTGAACGACTTTTTTAAAAAAATTCTCATTTTTTTATTATTTTAAAACAACCCTCCATTTTTCTCCTCCTCTTCTTATTTCAAACTCCCTGTTTCCACCCCCACCCCTTTTTTTCTCCTCCAAAGTAAACTCCTCAAAAACTTTTACCCGAGCGAAACTTTTCTTTTGCGTTTGCGTTGCGTTTTTGTTTTGTCCCAGCATCCGCCTCTTACTCCCCACTCTCCTCCGACGATTTCGCGCCCTTCAATGTCGAGCGCCGTCGTTGCCAAATCTCTCTGTCTCTCTCTCTTCCCCTTAGATCTCGGGTGTACCGATGCAGGCGAGGGTTTCGTGCATAATCCGTCGTTGTGCAGTCCGGCAGTGGTCCACAAGAACAATTTTTCGGGTGCTTATTCGCGTCATGCACAATCGTGAACAGATCCTGTTATTGTTATTACACTTAAACGATAATTTTGGGAAAAAATGGGAAAGTGCGACGAGTTTTTTAAAGTCCCGCATGATATGTGCGATTGGGGATTTCTGATGAGAACTTGAACGCGTCGAAGTGAAGCGATGAGCGTAGGATGTTTGATTGTGACTCCGCGAGTCACTCCAGCGAACCTTAGTTCATTGCATTAAAGGCTAGCGATTAAAAATAATGTAACTCCCATCCATCGGCAATTCTTACCCAGAAGTGATGAGAGTATAGAGTTAAAAAAAAATACTCACAGAGGTTCTTTTTGTTTTCTGAAACGTTCTCGAAATATAATTTTGGGCTAGTTGGGAAGTGCAAAATTTTGTAGTATTTCTGTTTCCACCTGTTATTTCAACACAAATTTATTAATATCCTTTAATCGTAGGTGAGTAGATGATTGGGTGGACCTGAGGGCTTGCGGGGGAATCGGACCCGGGCACTCCAGTCAGTAGTCCAACGCTCTCATATAAGAGGGTCATCCGGAAAGTAGTACCCGTTCGTGCCGCATGAAGTGCTGACGACGCGAGTAGCCGCTGGACGAGGTCAGATAGCTTCAGTGGCTTGTCTGCCTTCTCTGAGCCAAGTTGCGTGACGCTAGCATTGCCTGTGTTGTTTCTGTGATTGTTTACAATGTTTAAAAAAATTGAGAACGCCGCCAGTTGTGAAGTGAGGGCAGTGATTAAATTCCTCAATGCAAGAAACGTTCGCCCATGTGATATTCATCGCCAATTAAAGGAGGTGTATGGAGACAATGTAATGGACGAGTCGTCTGTTCGGCGATGGTGTCGCAACTTCAACATGGGGAGGGGGAACACACACGACGATGAGCGTTCGGAGAGACCGTCTGTCATTACAGACCAACTGGTGAGCTCAGTTGACGAATTCGTGAGGAACGATCGGCGCGTCACAATTGATGACATCTGTGAGCATTTTCCCAATGTTTCTCGAACAATTGTTCATGAAATTGTTAAACACCATCTGCATTATGCAAAAATTTGTGCAAGATGGGTCCCTCGCGTATCTCAATGAGCTGGCGGCGAAGGACTATGCAGCAGGAATACAGAAACTTGTCACACGTTATGACAAATGCCTTAATTTGCTTGGAGATTATGTTGAGAAGTAGTTTAAAGTATCCTCTTTCAAATAAAATTTTTTATGTTTGTTAATATTTACTTTTGTGTCTTTATTTCACGAACGGGTACTACTTTCCGGATGACCCTCGTATATACCGTACATCTATACACACAAAAACCGCGGTAGTCCAGAGGTAGAGCGTTGAACTACTGGCCAAAGGGCCCGGGCCTCTCTTTGTTCAGTATCAATTCCCCTTACCCCCCTGATAGCTTTTATAAGTCCTTCTTAATATGTCTTGTGTAGTAGTCCCTTGGTCTTACTCAAGAGGTCTTCCCTCCAATATTACGCTCACAACTAATCCGTTGTGCCACCAAGTGTGCGTTTGCGGTCGAGTTCTCTATGTGATCCCTTCCTATTACGAGTATACTTTTCTATGTACTTACTCGTTCTTCAATTTATCTTTTGAATCTTTAGTATTCTCCCCTAGCACCATGTTTCAAAGGCCTCGCTAGTTCACTCCTGTAACATTTCCATGCCTATGATCCTTCAGTGTCATGCTCCATACAAATGTTTTGACGAACTGCTTCCTTGTTTTCAACCTAAGGTTCTTTAAACACAGTAGTTTCCTCTTCTTCAAGGACGACTTCTCAGCTTCAGCTATTCGTCGTTTGATACCGTCTGAACTTCTTCCATTCTAAGTTACCCTGTTGCCCAGGTAGACGAAGCACTTTCCCTACTTTCACTCCTCAAATAGTGTGATATCCGCATTCAGCTTCTCTCTTCAACGCACACAAGGATATGAGTTTTATTCTTGTTAATGCTCATTTTACATTTTCTAAGTAAATGGTATGTAACATTCGTGAGGTCCTCTCGCGTTTTTGCTAATACTGAGAACCGGAACATGTTAATTTCTTCACCGTTCACTTTGACTTTTTCTTGATTTCTTAGGGTAGATACTGCTTAGTTATCATTCAAAGAAGCTTGATAACTCTTGCACTATACTCTTTACGTTTTCACGTACAAAATGGATGCTCCGTACTCAGGGTCTTCTCGGAAGAATACTTCAACTAATTGTCACCGTATCACTGAAACGCGAATCGAATCTTTTTTCTCGACAATAATTTGTAAAAAGTCAACAAATTCATTGATCCTTGGAAAGCAATTTGAACATATTCCGATCCCATCATTAAACCAAGGGTCAAACGAAAATACTGGATTGCTACATTTTATGCCGAAGGTGGCGACCGCGATCGTACTCCTATGGTTTTATGGAATAAGATATGGTGACCGTGAAACATATACATGTTCTAATGATTGGTGGTTTGCAGTTTCCCCTTTGTTCCCTCCTGTCTTTCATATTATGCAGGCGGGAATCGAGTCCGCAATGTGTGCCTAGTGCGGAATTTCGTGTCGTAGAATGTTAATCTCAATAATTCATGAATGTAAATATTAATTTACTTGGGGAAATCATGCCTAGATGGTACGGAGTAAGGACTTCTAAGTTTTTCACACTAATGGTAAATATACGCGAAGTAACACATGCTAAGTTCGATTTGGATAAACTTTTTAAATGTCAAGGTTTTGCTCACTGTTTTGTTCGATTACCGTGGCGTAGTGAATCAGGAGTTCTTATCACAAGGTCGCACGGCCAATAAGGAGTATTACCTTGAAGTTACGCACCGCTTGCGATTCGAAAAAAAGCGTTCGGAATTGTGGAAAAACAATTCATAGCATTTGCATCACAATAATGCACCTGATCACTCATCTTATGCTTGTGAGAGATTTTTTGGCCAAAAACAACACCACAATCATACCTCAGCCGTGATGTTCACCGGATTTGGCCACTTGCGAATTTTTTCTGTTCCTAAAACTGAAAAGACCAATGAAAGGACAGAGATTTGCAACGATGAAGGAGATAAAAACTGCATCGCTGGAAGAGCTCAAGACTCTTATTAACTAAAAGGGCTCATCAGAATTGCTTCGAGAAATGGAATAAGCGTTGGCTTAAGTGTATAATAATCTGGGGGATTGCTCTGAAGGGGCTAATAGAATATTGAAGAAAAAATAAATATTTTTTGATAAAAATATTAAGTCCCCTAACTTTTTGAGCACACCTTGATGCGATTGGAACAACCAAGAAAATATCTATGGTTCTACGGTTAAACATTCATGTGTTGAAAATGTGTGACATGCTCCTTTTTCTATGCTTGAATGGTTTACGTGGATTAAGCTCTCGGATGTTGCTTGTTCAGTGAGATATTATGATCGCCCGCTCGGAGCTTAATTTTTTCATGAAAAAGGAAAGTATCGATATTTAATTGCACATAAGGCGTATTTATATTTTGCTCTTTACCCAAGACTTTAATATAGAGTGTGCCTTGTGCTTGATGGATGTGAGACCTGGTATTAGAGGCTAGAGGAGCGTAGATTAGAAACTTTTGAGATGTGTGCATGGCGGAAAACGGAGAAGGAAGGTTGTGATAGGAAGGCGAACGCTGAAGTTTAAAAGAAAGGTTGTGGCCAGGGGGGGACTAAGAGGGGTTGAAACTGGGGAAATTTGAATGAGACATGAGGTGGGTGGAGGTAATATTGAAAGGTCTCTGGGAAAAGGGAGAATGTTAGATGTAAGAGATGAAAGAGGAAGGAAGAGAGTGGGGTTTTTTATGGAGTACGAAGTCAAACAGAAATTACGAAGAAATGAAGGAAGAAATAATGTAGGTCAAAGAAATAGGAGATTCTGGAGGTGCGAAGAAGTCTTTCAAGGCCCTACCGCAAACTTAACTTGTTCAATAGTTAGAACACTATGAACGAATGGATGTTCTTGCTCTCGTATCGGGAAACGAAATCGATTCTTTGAGCTTATCTTATTAATGCATAGTAACATGTATGGCCGCAGTATAGAGTCGCCCTCATTCGCCCAACGAACCATGTGCTATCCCTTCTCTCGGCAGCCATTTGGGAGGCGCTAAGGGGGGGAGGCTCACAATTCAGAGCTTTAAAGAAGGTTATCGGAGTGAATCCCGTCCACCGGACGGACGGTCAATCAAACCACTTAACAGCGGACGAAGGGTCGGCAACCTGTTGCCCCCGGCGAACTTGAAAAAAATAGCCTCATTCGCATTGACCTGAGCAAGTTCGCCGTCGACGCTTTTTAATGTGAAAGGGGCCGCGACGGTCCCATTGATTCCACCAGCGAGAGTTGTTTGCTGTTAGCCGCCGTATTTTTTTTAATGACGCCACGATGAAATTTAAGTCCCAGTCGTTTGTTAGACATTCAAATTTGTGCGCGCGATGGAGGAACTCTCAATCTGTCTCTTTGAAATACGTGGTATTAAAGGATCGTGTAGCATGAATTGGCCTTCGAGCAACGTTAGTTATTAGTGGATGCGACGTGCAGCTGAGGTCGTTTGCGCAATTAGCGATTGGTGGGTACTTTGGTGACGTACGTATGATGTCCATGGTATGGTAGAATTAGAGTGGAAAACCAATAACAATAGCTACAACAATAGCCTACTCTCATAATAAAACACACCAAGGGGTCACAATATTTACCGTCCCATGAGACGGACGACGTACTTCACTCTAGGTTCTCTTCCAATATCACCCCAAGTAGGGACCTGGATACCTCTGGAAAGTTCTATCGCCTCCGGCACACGAGCTAGGTGGTCCATGGGGTGGGAAACCAGTACACTAGCCATCGCAACAGCTCGATCCCTATCAGCGTCCTAGTTAAGATGAAAAATAATGGCGCGGATTTTAAGAGGTAACATGATTGCTCTAAATATCTCAATTCGCTCATAATTATCATCATCACGAGTTATTAATCCAGGAAATGTTTGTAGAAGCTCTCCTAATAGCCTTTTTCCTCACAGCTCCTTTCGCCGAAATTTTCCGAAAGATGCTTCTCGTATTTCACCCTATGCATTCCGCTGTAATTCTTCCACGCCATATTTCCTTCAGTTATTCATTTGGATAGTACCTTGCAAGTCACCGTTGGGTGTGTGGCAGGAAGTGCATATATACCAGACTAATTTTGACCCGAATATGACCATACCAGGGTTGGACAATGTTATTCTGATCCCTTATCGTTTGTGGAAAAAATGGCATCTTAAATCTATATGTTCTGCATTTAATCGCTCTAATGTTATTGACATGATCTCGCCTACCGTATTACGATGGGGGGCAATGATACATTTTCAACATCATCACTAAAGAGGCATCTTTCCAATTTTTGCTAGAGATTTGATCTGCAATTTAACCTTCGCTCCGGGAGTGATTCCCAGCCTAGCTGCTCTAATATTTTGGATACGTTTCTAAGTTAATCATAACAACGGTTTACCTATCTGGCTCCTTTACACTGCGCGTGATGGCAAATTCGGCAATCAATCCAACTTCGTGAGGATCCCATATACTATCAGCATATTCTAAATGAGGCCTAAACAGCGAAAGATAACGTTTCTCTTTAACCTTTTCATCACGTTTACCCAGTACTCTTCTAATATATTCTAATTGTCTACGTATTCACCGTATATGTTCCACCCAGGAGAGGTCTTGAGTGAGTGTAACGCATTAGTATTTTATTGAGTCTACACATTCCATTCCGGTATTCCTGATGCAGTAGGCGTTCGGGAGGGAATTCCTCTTTTTCCAAATTCATCGCACTTTTTAAAATTTAATTCTAATTTTCATTTATAGCATCAGCGTGGCAAAACATTTAATTCATCTGCTAAAGCAGCTTTATCTTCAGGATTACGGATATCTTTGTAAACAACTGAATCGTGGGCAAACAAACGTATCTTACAGTCAACCCCGGATATAAACGGATTAACTACGACAAAGAAACGTATCTTACTATTTTCCACGTTTTGATCATCAGTGTACCATCGCGACCCAGTATGCTCCCAATCAGCTCACCCAATTTCTAATAAATGTGCTCCACAGGTTCGTCTCTTCGCCCTCTATTTCAATTACTTTTTCATTTGCCACCCAACCCATTAATTTTCTTTTGGTCATTCTTTTATAGCGCCGCTTTTTCATCTGTTCCGATTTTCTTTTCTCTGCATCTCCTATCGTCCATGTCTCACATTCCTAGAAATTAGACTCCTTGAAAAACAGAAAGAAACGCTTATCTGTGTCTTTTCTAGTACGATTTGTCGTTATTAGTCCCTTTTTCCAGCCTTCTTCGCCATTATAATTCGGATTTCTGTATCCCCCTCACTTTTTTCAACACAAGTGATAATGCTGCATAAATAGAACACCACATACTCTTGCTTCAGTCCTGAAATTAAGACACATTAATTTTTTTTTAGAATAGCGAATCACGGATGTATCACCACGTTCGTATTTCAGTGGTCATAGTCGTCATCAGCGTTCACTTGAACGAGTCTGTCTTGATGTCCGAATGATGGGCGACAAGAGATTAGTAGAGGTTCAATATGAACTGCCAGAACCGTCGTGATTGACTCAATTCGCGGCTCTTCCAATTCGCTTCTTCGAGGTGATTGCGAGCGATCATTTCGCCCGTCAGCTCACGATGGCAGTCGCGACTCCCTGAATTATATTTACTGCAATTTCCAGCCGGAGTCTTAATACGCGTCAATATTGAAAAGTCGGAAGCGAATTGGATAGAAGTCATCAATGAACCAAAGGAGTGCTGTCAGTCGGTCGATTATCTTCGAGTTTCGGTTCTTTAATCAAGCTTTATAAGGAGAGCCAGGTGTCTTCAAACGAATAATCACGAATCATCCATCTTCCCTGCGACGAACGAAACAGGCAGATGTCTTGACCAACTTCTCGCATCTTGCGGGATAGGGGACGTGTGCACTTTCGAGATTTCGCAATCGTATGTGGCATCCACCCCCAGTTTTACGATGACATCTCAAAAGGAGTCCAGGTCCTCCTTAACGCCTTTATTATCGCGCCATTGATGATTGGATCCATTCGGTCGCAAAGATGGGAAGGGCTTGGAGGAAGGAAAACCCCGGGAGAGGATCGGGTTGGTGCGGAGGATAGCATATATATGTATATATATATATATATATATATATGCCTTCCCCATCTCTACTGTGTTCGTCCTTTATATATGTTCCTATCCCTTTTCCTTGCATTTATTTTCATCTAAATGATTATTTGTTCGCCGGGATTTCGTGTTTGAATGTGTATTCATATTACCGAATATTTCTATATATATATATATATATGTGTATATATATATATATGTGTGTATATATATATATATATATATATATATATATATATATATATATATATATATATATATATATATATACATATATGTGAGTCGCGGTAGTCCAGGGGGAAGAGCGTTGAAATGCTGACTGGAGGGGCCCAGGTTCGATTCCAGGGCAAGGCACTCTGGGCACCTGCAGCTCCACCTAAGCTGTGTGATTTTTCGGGTACCAGATCTTCCTTGGAAACCATAACCGGCACATTGAAAGCAACTGGCCCCTCTACCCTGATATGTGAATTCACACGCCGTCGGGCTTAGTACTGGGTGAACTCTACCATCACCTCTCGTTGTTTTCTGGATGTTCGTATAATTTATTACATATTTGCTATTTTGGGTCGATATCTCAACAATGAACTTTTTTGTGTAACTCAAAAAAAATAACTGGGTTGCCTTTTAAAAACACACAGGTGCCATAAGGCTACATTAAATATATGCTAGAATATGCGTCACCTTTTCAGTGTTCTTGAATGCGAAATGAATTGTTGAAATGGTTTAATCAAATTAACCAAATCTAGAATTACCTTAAAGCTTTTCAGAAAATACTCTAGCTGAAATGGTTGAATTTATTCTTACAAAATATACTAAGTATTTTTTTCGTAGAGTTCTGTAATAATTTCTTCTCACCCGGATTGTTGGAGCATTTTGAATTTGGTCATCGTCACGATTCGTCAATCCCAAGTCTGATTGGCCACCCCAACTTTCCGCTCAATTCTTCTATCGACTAGCCTACTAATGTCCCCATATTTCTTCTATTTGGCGTATTGTCATTATCTCTCCCATGTATCTAAATTTGAGGGTTTTCATCTCTACTTCCTCCCTTTCACTTTTCCTTCGACTACCGTCTTCATCAGCTGTTCTCTAATCGATCCATCATTACACTTCTATCTTCGCCCTATCTTCGCGGGACCTCTTTGTTGGTCACTCGACCTGTCCTGCTGATCTTCCATCATTCTTTGGCATCACCATATTTCTAGTATATTTGGTACTTTTTTATATCAAGTTCCCCTTTTGGCTACTTGAGAAAAATCATATCAAGTCAACTCATAAGCATCTATGCGGGAACCTAAGCCTAACAGGAAAATTTACTTGTTTAAAGAAAGGGACTACAATGAAGTGCGTGCTTCAGTATCAATTTGCAAGTTTTAAGAAAGATAAAAATCGCCGAAATATTGAGGATGGGTGGAATCACTTTCTTGAGATCACGCGTTCAGCAGTCAGCAAGTTCATTCCCATCAAATTTATAAAGGATAATATGGAACATAGATGGTGCAACGCGGATGTTAGAAAGGCATTGCGACGTCAAAGGCTATGTCATGCCAAAATGAAAAATATTAGGGATGAATTCTCCAGCGACAAAAATAATGATATGTTTACACTAATGTTTACAAGATATCTAGGACGAATGCCAAGAATGAATTACGGAGAGTATTAAGTGAATTCAAAAGGAATAGGTTCGCGGAAAATTGGAAAGAGAATCCAAAAGCCTTTTGGTCATACTATACGTCAGAGAAGTTTAGGGAAATAATTCAACTGTTAATTCACTCAAAAATGAAGGCGAAAGAGTAACCAGCAGTTTGCAAAATGAGCAATATTTTTAAAACGTTGTTTTGATAAACTTAGTAGCATATCCAAATTATTAGAGCAGCTAGGCTGGGAATCAATCACGGAGCGAAGGTTATATTACAGATTGAAGCTCTTGCATAAATTGGAAGGAGGTCTGTTAAGTAGTGATGTTGAAAATGTATTATTATCCCCATCGTACTACGGTAGGAGAGTTCATGCTTGTAAAATTAGAGAGGTGAAGTGTAGAACAGATAGATTTAAGATGTCATTTCTTTCACGAACGATATGGGATGATAATAGCATTGCCTTACCGCGGTAGTGTCATGTTTGGGTAAAACTATTCTGGTGTGTATTCACCCCCAGCCACACACCCTAGCGGTGGCTTGCAGGCTACATAAATTATTCGAATCAGTCGACGAGCTTGTTAACACTCTGGCCACCCCAATCTGGTGCCCACTCATTACTTCTTTTTATACCTGAAGTAATATTAAAACCAGAACGGTAAAGGTTAGCTTCGCACTGGGTGCCTGAAGTAACTTTGTAGCTACTGGCATTAAGGAAGCTAACGACGTGGTGCATTCGTTGCAAAATAACAAATTTGAAATAGTGTCTCTTGAATATTTCATTTTTCTCAATTGTGCACTACTCATTGACTGTTAACCTCCCCACATCATTTAGTTCCTTCGGAATCTTAGCCAGCGAGACTTTCACGTAATCTTTTTTCGAGGCTGGACTCGAACCGTGCGACATTTCGGTTGAGAGGCAAACGCTCTGTCTTGCAAGCTTCCCCGAATAGCTATCCTATCATTATTATGTATTATGGGTCCGATTCCTCCATCCATTTCCTCGATTGACAATCACCAGATTAGCTATTATTCGCCGACAGTAATTATCATAATCACATTCGTTCAATCAACAATTGATCTTGGATGACCGCCATTTGCGGAACGAAATCTACGTTCAAATCAAGAGACGGGGTTTTATTCGTGGAGAACTCGTAATTGGCAAACCTCGACAATACTGATGTTGCGGCGTCACGACGTGACTACGTGCTCAGGGAAAATATTTGACTGTTATCTCGCCCAATTGTCGGCAGTCCCAATCGGCGACAGTAATTGCTTGAGTTAGGCCTTACTGTTGTAGACTTAGAGCAGAGGGCATTATGCATGCGTGCGAAATAGTTTGTCTACATTTTTATAGAATAAGGGGCAGTAAGAAATCAATCAAATTTCCTTCTAATGTACTTGATTTTAAATGGTATGGAAGGTGTTAAATATAACTCGTTTTCAAACGCTTGATACAAGTTTTTCATTCACAATCATTAGAAGCTATTTGTCGCTGAAAGAGTTCTGTTCTGTTATTTTTAAGTTCGTTTCAATTACTGTACATTTTGGATGAATACCTATGCATTTCCTGACAATTTTAAAAGTTTATCATTGAGGTTTTTTTCACGAACTATGAATAAAGGTGAAGATTTTGTAGGAAGAACTAAATGTCATTAAGTGTCATGTGGAAGTCAGGAGATTACAAATGAAAAAGACAAAAATCGTTATGTTGTGATACGCGGGAGGGTCGGTTATCCTGATTTATTGTCATCAGTAGTCTTCCGTTTAAGGTAGGTGAAAATGGACACAGACTGATCGTTGCTACATGTCTTAGCAAACAAGGTACTCTGACACCCCACACTACATTAAATTGTGTTTCACTTCCACATGCTTCCTTCCTCCCTTCATTCCATCCGACATGTCGATACTTTTCCTCCCCCTTTTTCGCCTGTCTAACGTTCTTTCTTCGATATCACAGATTTCATCATCCCTGCCCCAATTAAAATGTACTGCATTCAACTTTCATGTCTGCTTTGGATTTATCCCAATAATCCTCTTTCTTCCCCCCCCCCCAAATTGCCTAATATTTATACGTTCTTTCTACCTTTTCCATCCTTCTCCATTATCACATTTCAAACGCCTCATATCCACACTTGTTTCAAAAGTCTTGTTTCCACGTCGTGTAAAACCACGTTCCAAATCAAAGTTTGAGCTAATATTTTCTGAACATCAATACTCAACGTCCCTGTCGTCAATTTCCTCCTTTTGAAAACTTCATTGCCGAACGCAACTCTTTTTATGTGGTTCCTATTTCTTTTACTATCTAGAACAACACCGAATAAGGGAACTGTTCCAACCACTCTAGGTGTTGCCCTGTATTGTTCTTAGGATTAATATTTCTCGAAAACCTCACAACTCTTGTTTTGTTTGCATTGATTCTCATTCCATAATCATCACACTGGTTAAAAAAAAAGAATAGAAGAAGAGCATTAATAAGTGAGATGGGACGAATGGAGGCTATTCCGGGGAATAGAGCATAATAAGAGGTATTTAGAAGTTGTCAGACAACGGTTTAGGAGAGAGGCTTCCAGAGGCCGTTAAACATTGACGATGACTGTAGTGGCACGCATTCATGTCTTCGAATTCCATTTGCAGCCCCTAATTTCACTTTCAAAATCGATGTTTGCATAAATTCTATAAAAAACGCCGGAATTGCCAGCTGGTGGGCTGATAGGGAGGAATGCAGGTTGTGGAGGTGGGAAGAGGGTAGCTCGAGCAGATGATTTTTTCCTGCTTAGATTGAGTGGAAGTAGCGTGTCGGGAGGGGAGGACCCAGGTGGCCGCTGAAGGTTATAGTATTCAAATCTCGGTTTTTCAATCTTTTCCAGTTCCAATACTCACGTTCACATTAATTATCTCATATTTTAATCAGGGAATTAAATCGATCTCTTGAAACATAAGTGTAGTTACATTTTCGAAGTAATAATCGTAAAATGGTACAGTCCATAAATATGGGAATTGTATTAAAGGGCAAGTTGTTTTTTTAATCATCGTCATCACGGGTTATCAACCTTGAGGATTGGTATGTTGAAGCTCTCCTAAGTATCCTGTAACCTCCAAGTGTCTCCAATTGTCTGCCATCGGCTTCATTCCCTCATAGCTCTACCAAGCGGAATTTTCCATCATCGGATTCCAATATTTGAACTACATTTCCTTCAATTGTGGTCCCCATGTAGCTTTTTTGCCTAAGAATATGTCCATTCAAGTTTCATCTTCATCTTTTGAGTGTCCTCCAAGTATTTCTCTCATCTTCACCCACTCTACGGAGTACTATGGATTTTATTTTCATCTTTTTTTTCCACAGTATCACATTTACATCGCCTCTGATCTCATTTGTTCAGATGCTCCTTCCTATCTACCAAATTTCATATCTGTAGAAAAAAGAGACTGGATATAAAACGAATCCCTTTCTTATGCCTATCCTGGTACTGCTTGCCCCCAGTAGTTGTTTCTTGTTTTTCATGTCGGCATGCCATTTAAAAAGTTGAGATCACCTTTTAGCATTATCTTATGTTTGGTGGATTATTTTTAAATATTTACTTTTTTGTTTAATTTCACGGCTAAATAGTTCCACAATCGTAAGACGGTGACAGCAAAAGATTTATCGTGGTCCAAGGTGCGGTTGGCTTCTAATTACTCGGAAAGAGGTATAGATTGACGAATTCGACCGTTTAGTGTCGAATGTGTGAAATTAACAACGAGAGCTTGAGTTTTTGGAAAGAATTTTATTTATTCGTCTATAACAATGTTATCTTCTTCAAAGTGCTCTCATTAGATATTATACCACGTATGCTAGCGCTTTTTCCAATCCCCAAAACTCTTCTGGAATTCGATCTTTACTATAGCTTTTAACTCTCCCAGTGATGCGTTTTTAATTTCATCAATGCTTGTAAAACAGAGGCCTTTTAAGGTTCTCTTTATTATTGGGAACAGAAAAAAGCCACAAGGGGCCATGTCTGGCTAATATGGAGGCTGGGACATCATTGCAGTGTTTTTTTTAAACCAAAAATTCACGAACAAGCGGTGAAGTGAGGCAAAGTGGCATTATCATGGTGCAAAAGCTATGGATTTTTTCACCGCAAATACGGGTGTTTTTTGTATTGCTTCACGCAAAGGGCGTTGAACTTAGAAAGGAGTACTCTCTATTGATCTTTTGACCTCGTGGCTAGAACGCATGGTTGCACTGTGCGAAGTTACTATTTACCCGCTACTTTCTGAACACACCCCGAAGTTAGCTAGTACAGAACGTCACAATCTCACATCTTTAGTCCCTTAGTACAATGGGAAGGGGTAGAGGCACCTACGGGGTCAACGTTACTCTCACGGAACTTTGGACGTATCGATGCTAGTAGTCCGATTTAAGTGATGCCACCACCCTTGGGACCGCGCCGCATGATTAAATCTCGTTCGGGGGTTGGGAGGAGTTAGGTTTGGGGTGGGGGCAGACAGCCGGTTGAGCAGGTGGGTCGTCCCTCCTTTGGGGGTTGGTGAGAAGGGGAAATTATCCTCGTTTCCCGCCCCTGTCTCCATCCTTTCCCGCCCGTCCTTCTCTCCCCTCTCCCCCATTCCAGTCTGGGACACAGGCGGGCGGCGATGGGGGACACACACACAGGTGATGCTGTCTCGTCCGAAAACGGAGCCCATTGAATTCTAATTCTCACGTGGCGTCATATCACGGGAATGTCATTCGCGGCGATCGTGGGCGCGCGAATTTGCAACTCAAATGAGGAGCGCCAAACCCGCGCAGTGTTGGTGGCGGCGGTGCCCGGAATCGCGTCATTGTTGGTAGCGCGGTGATGGCCGTCCTATTGTTGGGCGGCCGCTGTGTTAGGGGCGCTCGTGATAATAAATGTATGCGCGTCCCGGTGAAATAAGTAGGTGGGAATTCATTTTCGACACGACACGTCGCGCTGTTTGCTCTTCATTTGTTTACCATCCGTCTTATTTATTTTTTTTAGCGGGCGTTAGCGACGGAATGCCTTCTCTGCTGACGGTTGTGCAACATTTTTATTCTTGATATCGCTCGTCCTATAGATAAGATTAAAAAAATGTTTAATGATTAAATGGAAAGTGTCACCACAACATGAGACCATGCTCTCTGGGCTGAGAGCCTACACTAGTTTCTTAATCTGAGATAGATAGCCCAACAAACTCGTGTGTTTTTTTATGAACAGGGATACTTCGTTGTTATGTTTGATGTCAGAAGCGTGCGACATCAACTACTTGTTGGGTAACCAAGTGCCTGCTTAAAATACGTGCCTTAATAGATTGATTAGAAACCATTCTTTTGACGGTTTCTTTTATCTCAGAATTCAAAAAGATTTATAGTTTTCTACCATGTAGTGAAGTGAACAAAGGAGTTCGACTAGCATGTAGCCTCTCACCATCACTATTCAACGAATATCTGTAGATGTGGCAATAAAATAAACGAGAATTTTATATCAAGGAGCCAAAGTGGACGGCGAAGAAATTAACAAGCTCCGGTTCGCTGATGACATCCCAGTAATTGCTGAAACGAGAGATGACCTGCAAAGCAACTCTGAATACTTTGGACCAAATACTTCGGGAATATAAAACGTGTGTCAATAAGAAAATCCTTGTGTGTGGAAGATAAAAGCGGATTGCAGATGTCACAATTCGAGGAGTGAAATGTAAGCAAGTGAAATCCTTCCTCTACCCGGGCAGCAGTATACGTAACCTGGAACGGACGAAGTTCGACCGACACCAAGCGTAGAATAGCTTTAGCTGAGAAAGGGTTCATGGAGAAGAGACCAATACTGTGGTAGAGAACCTAAGGTCGCAAACACGGAAGCAGTTCTTCAAAACGTTCGTATGGACCATGGCACTCTACGGATCAAAGACATGGAACACCGGAGAAGTTGACCAGCCAAGACTTTGAAGTATGGTATAAATCAAGAAAGGGGCGAGGGAGTTAACTGTGAAGGGAGGGAAATGGAGGGCTGCAGTAAACCAATCTTCGGGTTGGAATTCTGAAGGTGATGTTGACCATGTAATAGACAGTGACAGATACATTAAAGCGGGTAAATAATGAGGACTGGGAGGGGTTGACTGATAGGTGGGGTGAATATATATTTTTTTAGAAAAATGAAGAACAAGCGGGCGAAAACCTCGACCAAAGCAGGTCGGTTACATTCGCTCAAAAAAATCGCGAAAGCCCACCTTTTATCAGTGACTGTAACGGAAAACCAAAAGAGTAAGATTTACACCTGACATGAAAAAGTTGAAGATGACCGATGAAGATTGATACACCTGACATGGGCGTTGAAGATTGATGGAGATCATATTTAGCGAGAACGTAGAAAGAAATAATAATATATTAAAACATTTCGCGCTTCTTCAACAAATATAATTCCTTCTATGCAAAACAGAATTAAGTACTTATAATTTACAATGGCTCAGTGTTTTTATTAACTTACACGATATTTTCGGTAAGAATGTATTTCTTCAACGGATCAGTCATGTGTTTTCTGTAATTATAAAATTCGAGAATGGTCTTATTACAATTTTTTTCGGAGTAAAATCAAGCCTCCTGTTTTTTTTCACTCCAAATTGATTTTTTTCATTGGTCTGAAATGTATTAAATGGCAGTAAAGATGCGGGAAGTTCTTTGAACTTTCCTTGGTAATAATGTAGGAATGGACACCAATGACGATAGAAAAATTGGTGTGAGAGCTAGGCCAAACCAAACATAAAATTGTATAGGGTGAATCGGAGGAATGATCTTCGGAAACAGACCGATGATTTAAATTATTGTAATATATTATTTTCTTCTTCTAGTTTGCTATTTAGTATCAAAAGATCTCTTGTCATCGCCATAATTACTGTGGAATTCGGGGAATGGAGGGGTTCAGTCGCATATGCCCCCTTGTCCAACAGTTGAAATCGAGGGAGCAAGCAAAGACTCAATTCTTCTATTTGGAACATTTTCGTTTGACGGAAGTGACGTGGTATTGTGACCCCGCTCTCCTTTAATGGGACTGGGAGGCGGAATGGGGGGTAAGGGGGGAATGGGGGGTGGGGTGGGGAAGGTGAATTCGCAGCGAAAGCGATCGGCCTTGGTTCGGGTAGTACGCGCATAGCGATTTCCATAATATTTACTCCCCCGTCTGGTTCTTATTCGTTTTTTCATGCTCTGCTTAAAGCCATTAACTGCCCATTACCTTTGGCTCTATTGAGTTCATTTGCGACCTAAAATGGCGGAAAATTAATGGCTCGACTGAAGTCGCTTGGCGGGTGTTTCTCGGTTCAACCCATAGCCAAGTCTGATGAATCGGTCCACGCGATGATATCCTTTGTGGAATTAACATATTACTGAATGTTTCAGTACCATATGGGTTTCATTTACTATCAATTGTTTGTATTTCACTCCATACACTTTACGATAAATGTGTCCATATTATATTTAACCCCATATACTTTACGATAACTGTGTCCATATTTGAACTTCAGGTGGTTTCGAAGGATTCTCACTTGTGTTTATTATATAATCAACTTCAAAAATATATTTTATATTCGCTTAAGGTATCGAAAGTGATTGAACAATATATGTATAATAATACATTGCTTCGTATAATGTCAACGGTTTTTCTTCATTTCCTCGAAATAAAATGACAATATTTCTATGAGTTTTCATTTTTTGGACGATTTACGATGTTTTTTTATTTAAAAAATTATTTCTGGCATTGTACAAAAGAAAGATTGTCTAAGAAAATGAGTTGGGAGAAATACGAATCAGGTTGGGCAATTGGATGCAAGAGATGCTGGTATGTAATAAGGTGCGTAATAGAGGAGATCATGCTTGAAAAGTGTAGTAGAGGGAGGAAAAATAGGCATTTTGGATGGAATTCTGGGAGATAGTAATTTTGCAGAGTTAAAGAATTTATTAAGCTTTTATAATGTGTTATAAGTTTTACAGGATTTTTGTCATTACAGTTCTGACTTACGAGTAAATTAGTCTGTAGATCCAGGGTCCATAAAAAGCCTACCCTTAGCCGTTGCAGAAATGCTAATATTAATAATGACTAGTAGTAGATAAAATGTGTGGTAAACATGTTCATAGTTGAGCTTAAGGCGACCTTTAATGGTTCGCATGTGGATGCAAGTGTAATAAAAGTAGTTTTAAAATATGTAATGTGACGGAGCATAATACTTGTATATTTCTTTAAAGTAATGCTCTGCATTATCTTCCTCTTGGAATCAGAAATTCTTTGAAAAAAAGATTTGAAGCCGTAAAAGGTTTTTGGGATAATATTCACTGAATGAAAAAAATTTTTTGACGCATTCAATATAAAAAGGTCATAAGAAGCTGAATTTCACGTTTTCATAAATTCTTGGATTGGTTTGGAAGAGGCGTTCTCTCGTCTCTTATTAGAGGCATCTTTTCCTACATAGGATGGTATTCCTGCACCCTCCTCACTTGCTTTGAATTCGCAGTCTCGGCCTCTCCCAAAAAATTGCCCTCCTTTCCCTCTAACATGCGAATTTCCCTCGTATTTTTTATGAGACTTTTGAGTGCTTAAAGATGTGCCCCTTTGGCTCCCTTTTTTCTATTATGCTCTTGCATGATGCACCCTGCCCCACCTCTCGCTCAAACACGTCTTCGTTGACAACTCTGTTCAACTTAGCCGCGAGCATTCTGCGATAAATCCAAACTTGGAAGGCGGTCAACCTTCTTCCTTCTTTATGGTCCATGTTTCTCGGTCATAAAATGCAGTGCTTTGTACACAAACTTATTATTTGCTTCCTTTTGTCTACATAATATAGTTTCAATCATTGGTTTCGATTTCTCTGAAGGGAATGACGATTTTTGGATGCTCATAATATTACTCCGTGTTCTTTCATGTTTTAAGTAATATTATAACATTTGGATGGCACAATATAAGAAAAAAATAAAATAGATAACACGAAAAGAAAACTCACATGTCAGAAATTTGAAGCTTTCGGCCTTCTCTGAGGCATTCTTCAGGTCAGACCTGACCCATTAACATTTTCTTGCAAACAAGGCTTCTCCCCACCGAAAAGAGTAACTGGGGACCATGATTATGTTTTAAGCTACAGCTTAATTTACATGCTATCGAAAGGTGAGTTCTATTATAATGACATCACGTAACATACTCCATATGCTGTGAATTTTAAATGTGAGTTCTGGAACATATTTGCTGTCATAATGATGCTTCGTATTATAAGTAAAACACGAGGATGCCCACACAACCACATTGTACCTTGAAAGTTACCGCTAGGGTCGTATCAGGCAAGCACAACATGGCCCGTCAGCTTTGTACCCTATTTAATAATTAGTAACTTTGGTAACAAATTGAGTGCCTTTCATGTTAAACTTTTTCATTTCTATTTGACTTTCTGCTAATGCGGGACGACCGTTGCACGTGGGCTTGCGAATAACCTGTAAAATCGACTTGATTGACCATTTAAGAAACGGATCGGACCAGTTTATTAAGAAGTTTCGCGCACCCCAGATAACGAAGCCACAGTTTTGAAGATTGATACAACACCCTTTAATTTGTTTTGCTGCCTACTGGATCTTAAACCGGGACATGCTGAAATCGAGGGTGCGATTTCACTCGTGGGGGCAATCCAGGTGCGGTGATAAAATAAAAGAAAGGTTATCCCGGAGGGACGCTGGACGAGATTCGGCGGAAGAAAATATCGCGGGAAAAATAACGGGCGGAAATATTTCAACGTCTGGATAATGTTATTTTTTTACATTTTTTTATCTCGAGATTTAGTGACCGTTAAATTTCTTTCTCTCTCTTTCACGCGCGGGGAGGGGGGATTTCTCGTTTGCACGTGCCGCCTCGGCCGACAGGAGTGGACCCGGTCTCTTCTCATCTCTCTCTCTCTCTTTTGCGAAGAAGGGCGCACCGGAATCAGCGTCGTTACCACGGGAATGCCTCCCGTCTACCACCACTAACGCACAGACAACGTCGTATGCATACGAGCGTAGGCGGAAAACGCCGTGCGATCGAGAGCTCTTAACCAGCGTAACTTATAGTACCAAACGCTGCCAAACTTAACATGATAAGCCGCTAGTGGTGGAAACCGGAAAAACGGAAGTATGAATCGAATCAAGAAAATCCATAGAGGCAAGCAAATGGAAATAGATTCGTATTTTCTTTTATCGTTTCGTAAATAGCTCTACCACAGATGCGCACTTTGAATATTATGGATTATTTACTTAGTCCGTTTATTGTTTCGTTATTATTCTCGTGTGAATTTCAGTAGTTTCCTTTTGACGTAGGATTATCCTGCACGCCATCTTTATTATCATCATCAAGAGTGCAAATGTACAATTACTAAAAATAATTACAAAAATTTATTTTATAAATACGAAGTTTCATTGCCATTTACTTTGAAAAAAAAAGCCTTTAAATAATAAATAATTCAAACATTTAGACATCGGCAGTACTACGCGTCTGAAATTGGTCACGGGGCCTTTTTCATTTATTCGTAATAATTTTCATAGAGGGTTACACGTGAGTTACAGATGGTAAATGAAAGGCAGTGTGAGCTCTCGTTTAGATTGTTACGTTGGCACGTACGTCAGTGGCGGAAACTGAGAAGAAACAGAAGCAGAAAGGAACCAGACTGAGCCGAGGGGTGGACGGGAGTTGTACGGATACGCGCAAAACCGAAAGGTCGCAATGGCAACGCCGTTCGTTGGGCGTGCAAGACGGTCTCGGGCGGAGGGAGGGAGGGAGGCGGGGTGCGGGGGAGGAACCCCTTTCCACCGTGCCGACCGACCCTCGCCGAAGAGTCCTTCGCAGTGCAGAATCCCCGCTGGTTTCACTCCAATAAACAACTGCATTCCGAACTCTCCGCCCTGAGAGGGCAACCGTGTCTCTCTCCCTCTCTACCCACCCCAATCTCCACCACCACCCCTCTCCCACCAATCCGCCAGACTCGAATTGGGAGGTCCTCACTCGTCTCAGTACCCAATCCGTAAGAGCTCTCGGTTGAATCCCTCGCGGCAATCAAATAACAACGGTGATCAACGCGAAGGTTGGTTTATGATTGGTAGCTCACCTCGTGCTAAGCCTCAGGGGCGGGTGAAATTCGCGTCCTTACATATTCAGGCAAAAGGGGGGGGGGGACCAATTCTTTCCGTGCCGCACTTGCTTCTGCTTGGAATGTCTATCGTCCGTCCAAATCTCTCCAAAATGCACCACATTGTTGTAATTGTGGGTTGTCTACCTTCTTACCTTTGATGGACCCATTGCTACATATACAAACCCTTCTAACACGACACTAAATAAATACTTTTGAACCACCCTCACAATAAACCATTCTTTTTCTCACACATAATTCCGCCTGCCTTCATTCCATCCAGCATGGCTATTGTTTTCCTCCCCCTACCACCTCGAACGCTGTCATCAAAATTCCATTCCAACCCAGTATGCCCTGTATCCATTTTTCCTGACTTCTTTTAAATTCTCCCAAAAACCCTCTGCACTCCCCTACCATTCCTAGAACTTAGTTTTTATTTCCGTGCATTTTACCTTTCCATCCTTTTCCACGCCCGCATCTCATATGCCTCCAATCTACTACTTTCATCTTGCCTCAACGGACAAGGTTTCGTGCAATAACCTCGCTCCATATTAAAGTTTTCACTTGTCTTTCTTTAAATTTACATTTAAGGTTCATATCATCAGATCCTCTTTGCAAAAGATTCTTTACCTAACGCCATTATTGTGTTCTAGTGTTACGAGATGTGAAGTACATATTATTTTGATATAGTTTCCTCTATTTGAAATGATAAATACACTCTATCAAATGATGGTGAGTAAACTCGGTCTCCCTGTATTAGTTTTTTTAAGAATTAACTACAAACCCCAGAAGAAATGTGGGTTCAGGGTGCAGGTATACATTTCTTTCTCATGAAAAACACCATGCGCGTAATAATGTAAGGGTTGCAGCAGTGTCAACATAACAGTATTTCCATGCCTTTGTTTAAAATATATAATTAATCTGTAGGAAAAACTGTCGAAATCGCATAGTTTTGAAATGGTGAACTTCAGAGCAAATCCCAAATAAGTATTAGATCACTTTTCAAAGTAATGAGAACTTATTTAAGTGCTTAAAAACTGTAATTTCACATCAAATTTGTGAGAAATGCGCATTAGTGTGTATTCCATTGATTTCATCACTTGTCAATGACGCACTGACTAGGGAAGTCACGTTCCAACCTCCTTTATGCCCTTACTACATTGCCCACTTAATAAATGCTAGCGATCGGGGATGATCCACGGAAATATCTTATTTTCGGGCGTCCTCTCATTCATTTCCATATAATCCTATTCGTCCCCATACATTGACTTAAAAACATTCTCCTCTTATCACCATCTTCAACACCGTCGCCATTAAAATGTTTTGCATTCATCTTTCCTGACTCCTTTGCATTTCTCCCAGCAAATCCCCTCTCCTCTTCCACCTTGCCTTGCAATTCCTCCTTTGTTTTCCTTTCTGTCCACCTCACTTATTTCATCCTTTTCAACACCCACTTATCTTAGATGCCTCCGATCTACTACTTTCATTTTGCTTCTACGGCCAAGTTTCCGCGCCGTGCAAAACCAAGTTTCACATCAAAGTTTTCGCTAATCTATTCTTAGCATCTTCATTCAACATCCCTTTAATCATCACCTCCCTCCAGTTCGGATAACAGACGTCAACCGCTTATGCATAAAACTGGTTTTACAAAGATAACCGTCCTACTTAAAGAATTATATGCGGTTCTCCGGTAATTCTCCTCAGACTAAAAGTTTGGACCGCTCATTTTATCCCTCCTAATAATGAAGTTGTTGTTTCGTACCTCATAACCTCTCGGAACCTGTTGTTTAAAAAAGACCGTAACCACTTCCTCAGGCTGAATACTACCATTCGTTTCTTTTTTTGTAGAAGCCTCTTTTCAAAAGCATCAAATCTGTCGACAAAATCACGTGACGAGTCACTTAGTGGGGTAAGACCGGGTGTCTAAAGTTATGTGCGATCAAAGGACGTCCCGCCGGAGATAACATAATTTTCTTCCTCGGCTCCGAATCGCTAATTTTAGACCTTTGGAGATTTGTCTCCTGAAAGTACGTTTACCACCTTATTATGCTCATAGGCATTTATGTGTGTGTGTACGAGTGTTATTGTATATTGGCAAATATATGTATATTTCAATACATGAATGAACTAATAGTTGTATTTATGAATAAAAGAGTAGTTGTATGAATGTATAGCTGACTCCCTACTACCTACCGCCACTCGCCCTTGCGGCGGTCAGCGAGATATTGAGTAGATGTAATGTACGAGTATTCTACATGTCAGTTACAGACTCACATATACTAATGTGTCTTCCAAATTTCAAATAAGCTCCTTGAAAGGATTCGTTTGAATTCAAACCATTCCATCGAGTCAAAAATATATTTTTTTCCAATTTTCTGAAAGCCTACCTGCGATGCCATCTTGACCTGCGTCCGAATTTCTTGACCAACAGCATGATTCGCATCAATTACCGTCTGACCTTATCGTCGCCGTAGAAGTGGAAAATGGGTGCATTCTTCTTTTACGCCATATTGAATTCCTGATGCAAATGATAACCATTTTTCCCGTATTTCTTAAAATGACAAAACATTTATGCGTAGAATGCAATCGTCGAAAGAAGTGTATTGATCTGAATAGCAAAATATGCGTAAGTTAGAAGACAAAGCGTTATTCCCAAGTGCGTAGCACGTTCCAACTCTTTTTTGCATTTATTAACTACCCATAAATACTGGTTCTTTCCCCTCGCGGTATACAGTGGTAACAAATCCAAAAATATAAACACTGCTGCATTTTTTAAATCAAAAAGCAAAATTTTAAATATTTACTCGAACGTATCAATCATCGCTTGAGACATAAATGCAAGCATGTGCGTAAATTTGCTTGTTTGTTTTCATGTGTATGTGCAAATATGTACTCATGTTTATGTATAAGTGCATATTTATGCATAAATGGCTGATGCATTCACACCCATCGCAACACGCCCCCTCGCGGGGTATTGTGTGGATGTAGATTCGGAGCGTTTGTACGTAACTACACCCTCCACCCAATACTTTCGTCACCAGACATCATCGCCAATTCACGACCTCTCTTAGCTGGTCGATAATCTAGTAACTACCTTCGGTGTTATAATGGATCATGTCTAATTCCTAATGCCCAAATTATTTCGAACAATGCTTAACGGGGACGGATCGGTTGTTTGCGGCTTTTGGGAGGTAATCTCAGGAGAAGGCACCGCCCTGGCGTGTGAATAACTCTGACAATGGGAGGGAGGGCGAGAGTTGGTCGGAGTCGACCCGGAAAAGACGTCACTTATGGAAGGCGCCTAGCCTCGTTTCGTCCGAGCTCCAGACTGCCGAGGTGACGCAGCGTGATTGCTCACGTTCTAGGGGAGTGGTCTGGATGAGGGGCTGGCTGGCGATGGAAGTTGGGGTTGGGGGTTGACCGTGGAGGGAGGGGAGAGCGTCTTAACGCGCGTGAGTCTGCAGTCCGTGCTAGAGACGAAGCGGCGCTGTAAGCTTTAGAACGCTCCAGCGAGAAGGAAAAGGGCGGGGCGAAGAGGGAGCGAATTCCTCTAAATGCTGGAAGCCTGGAGCCAGAGTTGACCCAGGGTCGGGCAATCAAAGGGTTCATCTGCATCTACACAATACCCCGAACAATAACCCTGAAACAAACGAGCGAACCCCTGTTATCAACAACCCGGTGGGTGGTTTGATGAGTTAGGGTTGAGCTCACCACGAAATAAACCCAACGACGTGTGAAATTGAAGCATCAACAGGGCCCCGAGTTCCTTTCCCCGTGAAGCCTTTGTTTTCCCATGAAGATAAAGTACCCGGAATACATCTCAGCTTTGGACTCCGGTCCATAGCACCCGCGATACCCAGAAAATCACACAGCTTGGATTTTGGGTGCTGCCCAGAAGAACCAACCTGATTTGAATCGGGGACCTTCCGGTCAGCAGATCAATCATCAAATCTTGGTTAACGCACCGCAACTCGTACATAACATCATTCTCCTTAAACTACGTTCTCAGATGATGGTGACGAATTTTGTTCTCCTCCTGACCCGGCAAAACGTTTATGGTTGGACATTATCTAACTATATGTACATGAGTTACTTAGGCTCACCTCTTCGAGGTCACTTTGGGAGAATTGAATGCGAATATAAGATGACGGAATTGATTCTTTGAGGGATGACGTTACACGAAATCGATTCATTTTAAATCGAGAAGTTATAACTAAGGAATTCCATAGCATTTATTTGGGCAAGACCCGGGTTTCGACGTTTCATTTCATATACGGTCGACGTCATCATCGGGTTCTGATGATGACGTCGGCCGTCGAAAACCCGGTCGTGTCTAAATAAAATTCTGTGGAATTACTAAGTTACAGTTTTTCGTCATTTAACAAGATGACGGGAGAAGATGGTGCCTCTCTTGAGATGTGTCTTCCCACAGCTGGCTCGAACGTGTTTGCTTCTAAACGCACATTCGAAAAAAATTGAAGAGAGCGGATGAAGACGATTCGGCGGCTGGGAAATGCCCCTTTGACTGTGTCTCACAGAGCGAAATGCTAAAGCGCACTGCCTTCCCGACGCCATTCATCGCGAGGGTCACGGAAGAGAATCGGAAAATTTAAATATCCAGGCGTTACGAACGTGTTCTGTCCGCCTTTAAATGGCCACTGATGGCATTAGAAATGTTTCATTGATGATTTTGCTAGACATTTAAAATCCTTCCGCTTGATAAAATTTCCTGCGCGTGGGTAACGCTGCTGTAAGACCCGGGTCCGATTCTGCATGACGTCTCCGGACGCCTTCAAATTCACCCAAGCTAAAATACCAGGGTACTGGGTCTTCCTGCGAAACCGCGGGCGGCACAGGGACAGGAATTGACTCCCTTTCCACCCCGCCATGTGAATTTCAAAGCTTCGTTGCACTTAAGGCCAGGATATATATCATTGTACCGTGGTATAGGTTGTGTCCATACATAACCTGCCTTAAGTGGTTGACTACCAGTAATAGTATTACATAAAAATTTTCTAAAACATGGAATGGCAAGCGTGCAAATTTATATGATTATATGCTCACAAAAAGCGGGTATTTTTATTTCTTTGCTGTTTTTTTACAGAAACAAGTGAAAATTACACTAATAATAATATTACCAGCAGTATTCAACTGAGTTAACTCTTCCTGTGGGAGGGAAATGTCGACGGGAAGCAGGCATAAGTTAATCACATTTCATTTTGCAGAATGAGCTACTCTTTGCGTTAGAACTGGATCCCAAAGAAATTAAATGGTAAATAATTCGCAATGATGGCTGTTCTCCAAACGTTTGTAGCGCCCAAAGGGTGTTCCAGGATATCGTAAATGTGTGTTCGAGTTTATGTAATCCACTCCCTGCCACACCCTAGCGATGGCTTGCAGGCTACTAAAAAATACTGAATACTAAAATGTAATTTAAATTGCATACCTACCATATTTCTCTGGCTTGTGGAATCTAGCATTGCTCCATTGGTTAATTAGGATGTGGGGCTTTGTAATTTAAGGAATAAAAAAGCGCTAGAGAGAATTAAACTGACACAATGCGTTATGCATTACTTCGGACGGTATGTATGCATGCGGAGGTGTATTGAGAATGGAAATTGCGTTTCATTTGCTTGGGTGTTCAAATTAACCTTTGTTCTAGGTGATATTCGAAGTTATCGAGCGGATAGTCAAAATTTGTCGAAATCTTCGTCACAATATCGGTATTTTTGAACGAGTAGTGCATGTCTACATGGGTGCGGTGACCTCCAGGCGGTGAAATTGTGCCATCAGTTGCGTCCTTGTCCTTGCCTTAGGCCATAACTCTGAAGACGTAACCGTAGGAACTATAATGAGAAAGTAAACCCACGTGTTTAAGTATTTTACGTAATTTTCTATGTTACCTGCATGCCGAGCCAATATTAGTGTGGCCAAATCCCATCTCAGAGAGCATTTCTAAAGAAAAACACGTGTGTAAAAGCAGAAGTCTGACGATTTTTAATTTTAGAGATTGATTTTTACTTATTTTGTTGAGGAGTTGTTCGAATTCCTGTTATGATTTTTTCTAGCGTCAGAATTTGAACGTACTATATTTCAAACTTTCAACGTTATTAAATGCCGCAACTCCGCAGATAACAGGCTACTTTTTGCACCCATACTTGTTACGTGCTCAGGTTCAACTCCAGATCAATCGCATCAAATTCCTTGATAAATACAAGTAAAGTTTATTTTTATCGCCTATAATAGGCGTCATTTTTTGTGCTAAAGTAAATTAGAAATATTGGTTTAATTTCCTTGAGTTAAGTGTCATACGGATTAAATTTGAATGAGGATATTGTAATTTTATCATTGATTTTTTTTTTCAATTCGAAAATGCCCGAGCGCTACGAAATACTTTGGCAAATCCTAAAATTTATCACTATTGGAAAAGTGTCTGCTGCCACTGTTGAAGACTGCATGGGAAAAAACCCAAAATTAATCAATGGAGAAGTATATCAGGATTAATTTATTTACCTAGGACAAAGTTACTATGGAATCTCTACTTTATAAATTTATATTTACAAGTATTTTCTATTGTGATCATGTCAATAATCATATTTTAACTTGCAGTTGAAGTGTGAACGTTAAATTTGAAGTTAAAATTAAATTGAAAATTATAGTTATATGGATAGACCTTTATTTAGTGATAGAAGTATGTCGATTAAAAATAGGCATACGAATTCAAAATTCTGACTATGGAAATGATATTATGAAAATGTTGCTTGGAAAGAAGTTATAATTAATGTTTTGTGCGGGAAAACTATTTTTCTTACTTGGCATGAGTGGTGGCGGAGCAATATTGGCAAAAGCGGGGTTTGGGTCGGGGCTTAGGCGGGGATGGAACGTAGGCCCCCAGTCACATCATAAAAACTATTAAACCATTTGGCACTCACTACTTACCTAAGAAGCTGTTTTAAAGAAGCGATTCTCGAAGTGAAAAACTGATATGTACAAGATTCGAATGAAATAAGGAACACTACGTATTTGTCCCCTGGAGTTTCAATGAGGCGCGATTACTTCCAACGCTTTAGAGTCATCCATCAACAAATTTGATTGATGTGTGGTGTAAAATTATACGTAACAGCTTAATTTTTTTAAATTTGTCTTTTTTTTCTTGCTGATTGATTGATGTACATGAAATGGGGATTCTCTTGTTTTGTTAAAGAGATTTGTGTTTGAAAGTTTCCTTTAAGTGTACTTTTGTTTTACTGACTGATTTTATCTATTATCTTTTGTGATTACTTGGGACTTATGTGCCACCTGACTGTCTATCAGCACATCTGGATTTTTAATAATAATAATTAATTAATTAATCAGGTATCTGCACTTAAGCGTTGACAAGTACCATGTACAAATATAATAAAAATAATACATTATAAAATTTATGTTTGTCAATGTTAATGCGGAATTATTTATCGCTTCGCACGTCGCTACATTTACTCTATGTATCTGGAGTGGTATTCTCAACATCTAACCCTGGTTTATGCTGAAAGTCAACTTCTTGACCTTGGTTAGTGTAGAAAGAGAAAGCATAGAGAAAAACGGTTGCAGCGTTTTGCGAGTCGTTAGGAAAAATGCTGCTTTGGTGTTTCCTCCCCCTTTTCTTTCCCCACGATGATCCAAGCTTCCTGGAATCCGTAATTGTCTCACTGGCCAATTAAGATTAAGAGACGTAATTGTCTCGTGGAAAATGACTGTTTCACTGCTTTCGTTCATTTTGCGAGTTGACCGTGGAATTTTAATGTAGTATTTTATCCAATAGAAGGGAGCGTGCCGGTTCCATCGACTGCATTGCGGCTTAGCCGGCCTTACAAAGGTGTGCTATTTAAATTAAATAACATTGTAGCGTGGACAAGGCTGTTTCACATCGCATTGCGTTTGGCGGCGATTGCGTACGGGAGTTGACTGGAAATATTTGAGTTAACCTTGAAAGGTTAAATTTTACGTTTATCTCGCCCTTTTCGGTAAGAGGTAACTGTGGGTCAGGGCTTCCTATGATGTCTGATTCCAGTAGCCGGTGTCATAGTATGGTCATCATAGTAAATTCGACTATTTGGGCCAAGTCTCTCGGATTGGTCTACTTAAGTGCTGAAATAGTGCAGCATTTATTAATTTTTCTCTTAGAAATGCATAATAATGCATTAATTACAATTAGAATTCAAAAAACAATAATTAAATAAATTAATGAAATAATTATTCACTGATAATAATGATTGAGTAGTAATTTAGTTGCCTTTTTTTGTTTAATCGTAGCTAATGACGCGCACTTACAATATCGTTTATAGTTATGTACATGCACACAGGGTTCGCCCTTCCACAATGAGTCGATGTTTTTGTTCGATTCGATGATAATCGATCAATTTTGAGCCATTGCATCTAAACATAACCAATCTTCCTTCTGCCATATCATATTCAGGGATGTAAATACTTGCCATTCACATAGAGTCACACCAGGTGATGGCAGTTATCGTCGACACGAAACATGCACTGAAGCAAATATTTTACTGGGGAGAAAACATTTTTTTTGCAAAAATAAACTTATCGAGTATACTGCATCTTATCTGTGGTCAAATTTTCTCCTTAAAATTTAGAGTTCAAATAACAAAATCAAAACTATAAACAGAAAACAGTAGTCCTCGGTAACCTCTTCAAACACTTTAAAGCATTTCAATGCAACAATTTCAGAGTGTAAAAATCATTCGCCTTGACTGGGATTCGAACCCAGATCCCTCAATATCCGACGCCTCGATAGCTTAAGTGGACGCCTCGATAGCTTAAGTGGCTAAAGCACTCGACCGGATATTGAGGGATCTGGGTTCGAATCCCAGTCAAGGCGAATGATTTTTACACTCTGAAATTGTTGCATTGAAATGCACATTAGCGGATGACTCCGTTAAAAGTTACTGTTGCGGCATCTCCCGCAGTTTCTTTGGAACTTTAAAGCAATTAATTTCATGAGACCCGGCGCAGTAAAGTCATGCCCCTCCAGTTCAAAGATTACCGAGGGCATTGTTTTTCGGAAGACCAAGGGAGAGATAAGTTGTGCCGGCAATTTCAGATATTCCTTAAAGAGACAGACGCGTGTCTTCTCCTTAAAATTCCATCGACACTAGGAACACGAAGATAGTCCTCGCCTTGTCTGTATGTATCTTGTCGTTCAATAAAAGGGAGTTGTTTCTAATCCAGCATGCAACACGATAGATACGAAGAAAATAACGGCCTCTTCTTTAATTTCCGACGATGAAGAAAAAAAAGAGATGCAATAATTTTAAATCGAAACGATGGGACGGGGGCATCCGTGATTCTGCGATATGGTGAAGTCGAAGCTATACCGCCTTGCGTCGCTAATCCACAAAAAATATCGGAGTTATTAGTATATATATATATATATATTATTTATATACTAATAACACATATACATGCATATGTATGTATGTACATAAAATTGTTTAAATAACCGCAGCCTAGCCGCACCATTTGACCTTTCTGTTTTCCTTTCTCTTTTTAAATATTAGGTTGATTTACGTTCCGGAGCTAGTATAAAGGAATTTATAAATAATAAATATAAATGTATATATATATAGATATATATATATATATATAGATATATATATATATATATATATATATATATATACATTTATATTTATTTATTATTTATAAATTCCTTTATACTAGCTCCGGAACGTAAATCAACCTAATATTTAAAAAGAGAAAAGAAAACAGAAAGGTCAAATGGTGCGGCTAGGCTGCGGTTATTTAAACAATTTTATGTACTTAGTCTATTATTTAGTATAACAAAACGTGAGTCACTGTAAAAAATCAGTTGTATAGTATTCCTTTTTTTATCTATGTATATTAAGGAATTTTAGGCGCATGTTCGCCTGATTTCGGCGAAATTTTGATGAAATTGATGATTTCGAAATCAATACCAGCCATCTTTGATCGCGATGTGATTCAAGATACAGAACGGTGGGAGTTGTGTCTGCGTTTGATTAAGGGCATTTTGGTGTTATTTCAAACTGTTCTAACCGTACCAACAGAAATTAAAAATTTAAGTCCGACAAAGAAGAAGGCCCAAAGTTTTGACGCCCGATGAAATGAACAGGATTGGTTTGAATGTATCAGTGTTGGTGCGGACCAATGAACTTCACGAATTTTCTCAATTTCATCATGCTATCCCATATTAAATTTTCCAGTGTCAGATAGGTTCCCTACGTTTACAAAATCAGGCCTGCCGCTTATCCGGGAAACTGGTGATTTATGGAAGAGTAAGGGGTTTTTATTTTGGTATATTTAGAATATAGGAGAAAAAAGTTATCGTAAAATTGTTACAGCTTCGAGCCTGTATCCTCTTAGACAGAATTTTATCCATAACAGGTGGTATTTATAAAGTAAATTCGTGTCGGTTATTATTCCTCAGATTTTAAAAGAGTTCACCCTGATAATTTCGAACGTTACATTTACGTAGTTTACTCTTAGGCGAAGTAAACAGCCTTCCGTCATTTCAGTGATGGAAATGCGCAGCATATAGTTGCATCTAAATGTCAGGTATTTATCATTTTTATCAAATTATCGCTATTTGTAATCTTAAGTGCACTCTACCGAATGAAAAAGATTAAACAGTCCTTCCTTGTAAGGTGTTTTTAGAAAATGACATCGCAAATCCAAGATTTTACGCATGATCTTATACTCGTAGCAGTAGAGTGCTACCGGCAAAAGTGTGGTTTAATGGTGCAGATATACGCCTAAAATATTAACTAGCTTGCTTAAAAATTATCCATTTCCCATCATCCTGTTAACGAATTAGGTATTAGATCGTTACATTATTTTTCATCTCTGGTCATTCGTGCAGTAACTAAGGTGACACCTTGGACTCATGCAGTCACGATCCAATACGTCTGCTTTAAAATTTGGCCTTCTTTGTTTACGGGGTACGTCCGTGATCACTTGGCCGCCTTCGTTCTCATGATCACCCGCTCTTTAGAGCGGGTCATCGGAAGGGTAGGTGAGCTTTTTTTTCAACCCTCTTTCCCCCCCCCCCCAGCCAACCCCTTCCGAAATTGGATTCCAGGGGGCAGGAGGACGTCGGCCGCTCGCGTCTTTGTCTCGCTTCCCCCACCCCCGCCACTCACCCTTCCCTGCCCCACACGCTCCGGCCAAAGGGGGGTGGAGGAGAGGGTGGAAATCGGGTCGCCGACCTCGCTGTCTACTTTTCCTCCTCCTTCTCAGAGGAGCAGAGCGCTGTAATGCACGCGCCCACGAGGGAAGGGGGAAGCAGGGGGGGGGACACCTGGTGCTCCCTCCCCGTGGTGCATCGGACATGTCTCGCCCCTTCCTCCTTCAGTGCCGCAAATGCCACGATCGCGACCGTGCTGCGCGTGCAAGAGAGCCCTCGCGTCCGGAGAACGAAACTACCCTCTTATGCCTCTCCCTACCTCCCCACCCCCGTTTTTGTCTCACTCTCCCCTTAATCGCCCAATCCCTCCCCCTCACTAATGCACCAATCCCGCACCCTCAGCCACGTCCCTCCTCCCATGTCTTCTGTCCTTCTCCTTTCCTGACTCGTGTCGAATGACCCAGCGGCGATCGTTTGATTGGATATCATTCTTTATCTTTTTATCAACGGGTACCAGGAAGGCCAGGGGCATTGCTCCGTATCGGAAAAGCCCTTAGTGTTCAGTTTACTGATTGTAAAAAGTTTCTTTCAAGTCAAATTGAACAAAGGAATTAGACGAGGATGTATCTACAAGTGCCAATAGTGGAAGCACAAGATTGCAGTTTCAAAGGAATCAAGGTGAATGATGAAGAAATTAACCTGCTCCGTTTCGCAGATGGTATCGCAGTATTAGCAGGAGAGTGAGAGAACTTGAAGGTTAATCTGAATCCTACGGACCAATTAATTCGGGAATTCAATATGAACATCAACAAGAAGGAATCTAAAATCCATGTGTGTGGAAGAGAGGAGCTGAAGACAGATATCGCAATCTACCTTGGCGGCAGGTTAACTTGGGATGCAAGTAGTTCGACCCACCCCAAGCGGAGAATATCTCAAGCTCAGAAGGCGTTCCTGAAGAAGAGGCAAACTGCTGGGTCCAAAGAACCAAAGGTTACAAACACGGAAGCAGTTCGTCATGGCAACCTACGGATTAGACACGTGGAACATATGAAAAGTGGACCAGCGAAGAATAGAAGCCTTTCAAACATGGTGCTGGAGGCGAATGCTGATGATTAAATGGAGAGCCAACGTGAGGGACGAGGAAGCATATAGAAGAGCAGAAGAGGAAATTTATGTAGTCCATGTGGAGAAAAATCTATGTCAAAGTAGAACTAGATAAATTGAACACACCTTGAGGAACATAGGATTAGTTAGGAACATAGTACAAGGAAACATTTACGGAAAGTTCACGCGAAGAAGAAGAAGACGATAGTACATGGGTAAAATATAGGCGGACGTATACCAGGGGTGAGACGGAATTAATACTAAATATGGAATAATGGAAGCCTGTAGTTTTTTCAGTCTGAATTCACAATTGAACGAATTCAACGAATCAAAAATGTCTCCGAGGAATAATGTAGAATTTAATGTTCGTAAAATTTTTATATTTTATTGGGTTATTTCCAAATATTAGACAACAAACCGTGCTCGTTTGGTTGCTTATTTTTTTATCTTTGCTCGTAACGATAGATGGAAACGTATTGTAATGTGAAAACTCGTAGTATAATTACAAATACAAAACATGACCGAAAATATATAAGATATTGTATTTCAATTAATGAAAAATCAGTTCTTGCAGATTTAAATTGATGCATTGGGAATTCTGTTTTAATTTTTTGTTCGTTCTATATTTAATTGTGTAGATGAAATCAGAGACGAGAGAAAAACATCGTTGATATCAATGAAAATTTAGTTTTATTTTGTTATGCATTAGCGTAAGGACTTTAGAAACAAATTATATTTTATTATTATAAAACACAACCACTAACAAATAGCGCGATACTGGCGTTCATCTATTTGCTAAGCGGAAACAAAACGTAACGATTCTTTCAGTGAATTTTAACACCACTCACTACAAATCATCTGAGTGATTTGCCCACTGACGAAGCTTGGCTTAATCTCTTTCTTGCTCCCGATAACGGTAAACTAACGTTGATGTGGAAAAGCCAAGCGGTATAATGTTATGTTCAACTGACTTATATTTGTTGTACGTTAAACAATTGACAATAAAATAGATAAATCCTATCTCATGTAAATTTCCGCTGACGTCACATCGTGCTGCCCTGTGGAGCTTGGATGGATCTTGAGAGATCACCTTAGAGTTTTATTGCTTTTCTAATTCGCAATCCACCATGTTTACCGAGATCAAATGTCGATTCAAGTTCACCATTTGAGATTTATTTGAACATCTTTTCCAATTCATACGCCATGTATGTTTTATTATAAGCACCAACCAACATCAATTTATTAAGCCTCTGCTCTGAAAATAAGTGTCAATCTTCATGTGTAATATATGCAGTACTTGGTAACCAAGCGTTCGTAGTATACCACGCAATGAATACAACGCACGTCATGAGCATCTGCACTCGTGAGTCAGGAACGTGAGGTCAACGAAGGACGGTATGGGGGATAATATGGTGCAATATATTGGTGCATAGGAACGTATTGGGGTGCGCCGTGACTTTTGATGCAATGCCAAAATGTCAAATTAGCAAATAATCGGGGTTTAAAGCATCGATTTGTGTTTGTAGAACTCGGATATGCACACGCTCAAGTCCCCGATCTTTAGTCCGCTCCTATGTTGGCCAGAGTTTTTTTTTTAATTTATAGACGTCGACGCGCATCAATTGCATTTACGGGAATTCCATCGTCAGCAATCCGCAATTTGATTAGACGACGAAAACCCGCTGATTGATTTTGCTGCAGCCCTTTCTGTTCCGCCGAACTTTTCTTTGTAGGAGACTCAAATGACGGGGGCGGGGATAAGTTAATCGCGCGATTCTACCTTGTCGAAAGGAGGGGAAGGGGACTTTTCCCCTATTCCGTGAAGGGGAAAACACGGAGCACGCGCATCGAGCGACGCCTTGCTCCTTAACGTAATGGAAACGTACAAAGAGAACGCTAGGTGTGGGGGCGATATAGATAGTAAATCTGTCTCATCCATGTGCGCAGTCAATCAACGTGGCGCCGTGTAAGAAGTCAAACTGAAGTGTACTGCAAAATAATCTAAGAGGGATCGGTCCGCATTACCCGTACGAACGCTGAATGGGAAAAAAAACTAATGAAGTTAATTCACAATTTTTGTCGATTGTTCACGTAATTATACTAATAGAAAGACCCATTTAAGTTATTCGCTTATTCCACTCATAACTGCTTGCTATAATTCCATCTTTTCTGATGTCCGGAGTTTTCCCTTAGCCGTAAGCTTATGTTGTAATTCGTTGCCTTAATTCTCTTGTAGTCACGTTTTCGTTTATGTCATCATCATCATCAGTATTTCATTCCTAAGATTGCTTCACTGCAGCCCTCCATTCTACTCTATTCAGTGTTCAGCTCAGTACACTCTATCTTCTCGCTCCCAGATAGCATGTCTGTTTTATGCCCCTTTTTATTTATCCTTCTCGTTCCTGTCTTTATCAAGGTGTTAGGTGGTAAAAGAGACTCCATAGTCTCAATCTCGCCCCAAAATAAAGACGATCATCTATCTATCTTTATTTATCCTTCGTTCACGTCCCTTTTTCTCCCTCACGGTATCTTCCCTCGTTTCTAACTAATTTATTGTGCCTCAAGGCGTGTACAATCATCGCACACTTTACACATGATCACACAACTTCCGCATGTGAACATGGATGACAACTGGAAGTTTAAGATCTTGGTAAGGCATCAAAAGAACATTTAATTCAGTTTGAATTGCTTCAAATGAATAAGTAAATACAGCTTGTCCGTGTGAAAATATTTGTTGATTTTTTTGGGCATATTTGTTAATTCAGATCATTTTCATCAGTATTTGAATCATCCGATTGGTTTAATACTGCATTCCATTTTTCTCTCTTCGGTGTTAATTCCCTCATCACATGATATCTTCTCTTGTTTTACAAAATTCTTAGTTTGTCTTATGCATGTACTGTTTGTTCTGTTTTTCTTCATACCACCTTTTTCCTCTCTTTATCCCTCCGTAAAATCTTCAGAATTCTCCTCCAGTATTTTTAAAGGTTTCTATCCTTCTCTGGTCCACTTCTCTAATGGTTGATGTCTCTGATCTGTAGAGTGCCATGTTCTACTTCAACGAATTTTTGACCAACTATTTCTTAGCTTGCAGACTCAGGTGTGAACTCCCTGTAGTAGTTGCCTCTTCTTCAGGAACGCTTTATTAGATTGAGTTATTCTTCTCTTGATGACGGTCGAACTTCTTTCATCGCAAGTTATTCTGCTGCCCAGATAGATTAGGTATACCAATTGCTCTAGGTTTTTTCCTCGAATTGTGGTATCTGCCTCCAGCTTCACTCTTCCACACGCACACACAAAAGGATGCTAGTTTTCTTCTTGTTGATGCAGGTATAATATTCCCGATTATTTGATCCATAGCTTTCAGGTTGCTTGCAGATCCTCATAGTGTTTTTCATTTATTAGTGAATGACAATTTTGTTAACTTGTGGAAGGAAGTTTTCACGTATCTGTGGAGTCTTTTGAAGCTTATTGATCTATCGAAGTGCTATAACTTTTGATGAAAGTAAAATTTGTTTGTGGCGTATTTGAAAATGTGACCGACGAACGTTATAAACTGGAGATGCTCGGCCCGAGGTCCCCGTATGCGGCCCGGGATGGCCACGAATGTAGTTCTGCGAGGAAGTTTAAACTACCATTACTAAATGGTTTCCTATACTTTTACTATGTGTGTGAATAATAGTGATTAAGAATGAATCTCATCATGATTAATTAAAACCAAAATATCTGATGGTCACCGTGAAAAGCTCACCAAGGATTGTAACTATTTTCACCGAACAGGGCTAGTGTTTCTCAATTAAGTGTCAAATATCCCACCAGTTGTACCCTACTCTTTTTTGTTTTGTTTTTTTAAGAGATTGAATATTTGTGAAAAATAATTTAGTTATAAATAGTTAGGTTTGTGTTTCTTTTGTCCTTCTCGTAAATTGGTATGCTTTATGGCCTAACATATTTGAAAAAAGACGAAGTACTTCTTACTATTTTAATGATATAGCTGCGCTATCACGAAACTTGCCCTTGGAGTATTATTTTTCCATCAGCTATCGTAGGAGTTTTGTATTTTATGCGTTGGAAAGACAATTTTTGTCTTCTGTCTAACTGGCCCAGAAAATCCGAAAGGTTAGACACTCGTGACATGAACGGTCGATATAATTACTCCGATCAAGCAAATTCCTCGCAGAAAGGGCTAATTACAGATGGCCTTCGGAGAACCCAAAATCATTTCACTTGAAGAAATTTGATGATGGTAAGATTTCTCAGGAACGAATGGGTACAGGAAGACGAGGACAAATTCTGCCGACTTGCAAAGCTTGCACGGCCGGAAATGCCTTCCAGGTTACTTGGCGAGGTTGATTCACGTTCCGATGGGGCAGTTCGATCGATAAAGAGTGGTTGCGGGTGGTACGATACACGTTAATGTGGTTGAAAGCAATATTCTTTCCCCGAATTGTTAAGTTTGTTCCCCAACAGGACTTCTGTCTATGTTGAGGAAATTGCTCGTAACTATATTGGGATCGTAATTTCAATAGGTGCTTTAATTAAAATATTTCCATCTACAGAATCCAATAGCATTCTCTTTATTACTTTAAAGCATTCGATTACCATAGTCGTTCTTTGTGACGTTGCATGGAGACTCATCTTCGTTTTACAATCTGCTTCATTACGCTAAACAGTGTCAACACGATCGCTATCAATCCCATGAGTGACAATTAATTGAATTGAATATTGATATTTTTAATATCTGCATAAAAGTGATCACTCATGCGTATCAGCCCGCATTCGTGGCCTATTAGATATATTCATTCCAAAGACAGAAGTCCTTTTGCGTCCTCGGTTTACTTAATTCATCAGAACTGCTGGCGAACGCAACAAAAACAAAATTGATAGTCTTTTTTGGTCCGGTCTTGGGAGGATCGTCTACGGAGATGGTTTGCGTCCTAATTGTCAACCAAAATCTTGATTTATACCGGGATTTGATTGGCCAATATAGACAATCAAAAAACCACCCTTATCAATCCGAAGTTCGGTTTGATAAGTGACCTTTGGGCTGATCAGCGTGGTTTATTGACTATCGGTGATTTAATATCTTTTTGGTTATCAACTTAATTTTTTCTTTTAATATACGAGAGACACCTCTAAACTTTTAGTTTTATCTCCATCCATGAATTCGATCTTCTGATGAGTATTCCGAATCTGGCACTGGAAAATATTTTTATTGTACCTTCTTAAGACAGGTCAATATGTTCACCACCCTTACATACGTCATACTTACGCTGCAATGATTTGCTCTAGTAATTTTTTTCTGTAAACATATCTTGAATTCGAGCTGGACCAAACTGTTGACTTTTCTAATTGCCCTCGGTTAATTTGTCAGTTTGGTTCAGGGGACGATGCTCGCTGTTGATAGCCCGTTTATCAACAAATGGATCAATTGAGCGCCAATTAATGCTTTACGATCTCCGGCCGCGTCGTTATATACAGTTTGACTGTCGTCATGGCATGCCGCGACGGACCGCCGTTTTAAACGCCCACTTAGAGATTGTGCGAATGATTTTTTTAAGGACTCCGTTGATGAGGGTTGTTGGCGAGGAAGGTCTTTGGACCCGTTTACATGTCTCAGCGCCGGTCGGTCTCGGAGTGTTTCGCCCCGTGAATAAGATTTTGGGGTGATTTTGATTTTCGCTCCGGTTGTTTTATTCGGAAGCGGTTCCCAGGCATGCGTTCTCTGGGTCAAAAGGGCACCTAGTCTCCTCCTTTGGGGTCATGCCTCCTTGTGAGGTTCCCCCGCCAGTCAGGAAAATTTGACGTCGTATATTTTTCATTGTTGCCCCAGCAGAATGAAAACAAAAATACTCTATGTGAGCTTTCATGTGATTTTAGTGAAGAATTTTCTGGATATTCGTTCGTTGAGATTGTCTTACTGTAAGAAATGGTTATAAATAAAATTAACTTCTTTCCCGCTTGATTCTCGTAATTGGGTCGTCTCATTTTTATCCGTTCTCAGATTTGACCTTGTTTATATAGACTCGTATACACAGTAACCATTATGTTCGAAATCCATTGGAAGAATTGTCGTTCAATTATTCCTTAGTTATTATGCTAGTTGTACTCATGACTCGCACTTCCTGTTAAAAATCAGTTGCTGTTAATTGATTGGTTTGCCTAATGAAAATCTTCAAAGGTGACCCAAAGATGACCCATGAAGGTTTCAAATGTATTCAAGGAAAGTTGTATCACCCTTCTTGCGCAGTTACTATTTCGACAGAAGTTATCTCTACCTAAAAATCTCACAATATTTGTAGAAGTTAAAAGCCAACAAATATTAGAATTTTTCTTGAGCTCTGAAGCTCTGATTCATTGGCCGATTATTAATAAAATTATATTAAATGTGGCTGCAAAGAGGGCTCGGTAATTTTAAGAAGTCCCATTATTTACAGCTAGTTATGTGCATAATTATTGTTAATATTGGTATTCTACCGCTTAAAGTAGATTTTGTGGGTTTTACAACGATACATTTATCGGTTTCCCCTAACAAACCCAACTTGGCATCTGACACGACAATAAACAATTCTTCATCTCTGTATACTTCCTTCCTCCCTTCATTCCGTCCAATATACCTATCCTACATTTCCTAGTTTTCTTTACGTTCTCCCCTCTTGTCACAGCCTTGAACGTCCCATCGCCAAATGCTTTTCCACCCATCTTTCCTGCTTCCTTAAGATTTCTTCCAACAATCCCCTCTCCTTCCACCACAGGCCTAATGTTTCCTCATATGTTTTCCTTTCCGTCCACTTCACTTTTTCCATTTTTCTCTACAGCTACATCTTAACAGCTTCCAATTCACGCCATTTATCTTGCTTCAGCAACCATGTTTCCAAGCTATACAAAGTCGCGTTCCCTATCAAAGTTTTAACGTTCCTTTTCTGTACAACCTTTGTCAACGTTCTTGTCATCAACTCCATCCACGTCGTGAAAGCTTGTCTGCTTCTCATCCTTGCTACTTCCAGAGTTTTGGTCCAAGTCGAAACACTCCTGTGGTAGGCGAATTATTCCACGTGCTCTAGTTTTTGTTCTCCTGTTTTCAAGTTTATCATAGCCTTAATTTTTCTCAAATCCTCGTTATCTTTGTTTTGTTTACAAGTGCCTTCATCTCATACATTTATCAAAATAATTTTCTAATGCGATCAACAATGATTATAACCTTTTGGCTGACTGACAAACTAAAGCTTGGTCATCCGCACACCTAACTGTTTCTATGAATACCCCATCCATTATCATTCCAATCTCCAGTTTTTCTCATGCCTCCTAAGCTATTTTCTCCACATGCATACACGTTGACCAGTACGTGATAATAGACACCTCCGACTCATTCCTCTTCCTACCACTGCGCATCCCGGCTCCTCATCCGCCACTTACCCCTGAGCAGCCCGAGACATGTACAGGTTGCGGATAAGTCTCACATCCCTCCAATCTATTCCTATTTTCTATAATACATTCTGAACTCCTAATTGGCAAACAAATAGATTCTGATTGTATTCTATGTGCCGAATCGTAATCAAGAAATATGAAAGGATGCATGTTATTTTGAAATTCCTGGAAGTTAATTCAGTGTAAATGTTCACCGTTTGCATTTTTCGTGGGTTGTATATGATCCCCCCCTAACTCTTATCACTCTGGTTACGCCACTTTTCAGGAGTCGTATTTGTTTAGGTGTCAACCTTAGTGTCAGAATTTACGTTGGAAAATATTTACCAACCCATAATTGAGAACACAATTCGTAATTTTGTATCATTTTACCTGTTATCCTCTCTGTTACTCGTGTTAGTGTTCAGCCGAAAACACGCATCTCCGCGGTGATGTTTGTGTCGCGGATGCTGTATTCATCAATTTACATCGTACTTGTGGATTTCTTAAGTCTCTTCACGTTTTGTGATATTGGTTGGCTGAAATGTTTTAAACTCGGATCTGTGTTAGGCTGGGCATCAACCGCAAGAGGGTATGTGAAATTTTCGATTTTCGATCGACACGTCGGCTAGAAAGATGATAGTTCAGTTTCTAAACTTTCTTTTCCACCATGCGAATGATTAATTTCGGGGAATTTCTAATTTAGCAGGTCTGGATTCCAGGAGACTTCTCGTGGTAGATGGCTAGTATCTGATTTGAGGTATACATTTCACCTATAAAATTTTTAGAGAAACTTGTTGTTCACGCTCCGCATGATTTTTTTTGTATCGCATCATTTTGCCGTGGTATGCGGATAAAGAGATAATTGACTCTTTAGCCTGTGTCATTATCTGAACAGTAGGCATCTGCAGTTTTAACTTAATACTTTACAGATCCCTTAGCGAACAGGTATGTAGTAGAATTTCTCATGGACTTTGAAAATCCACAGTAATGTTTTAAGACCGTACAAAATAATGGTGAGGACATTTTTATTTTCAAAGTGTTTTCGGAGTTTCAATTTAGGCGATCGCCTCTTTTCAAAGTTGAATGAGGTATAAGTTCAATCAATACCTTAAAAAATAGTCAATTAGGCCATTAAATCAGTATCGTGTCAAACTAAGTGAGAAATTTGGCCTCCATTAGGTTTAATCCGGCAAAATTATAATATTAGTTTGCCGAAAATTCCTCACAAATTTTAAAGATATTCATTGTCCTCATGCCTAACGACTTCAATGCTGCAGAGTCAGTCGTGATGTCTTCTCAAGTTGTGAACCACATTCGATTCGGTTAAAAAGGTTTGATGATAAACTGGCTGGATTAAAACTATAAAGAGCAGTGAGGGACCCTGCTCCTTGTTGAAACGTTGTTATGATTAACTTGGTAGTGTATACGGATGATTAGAGGAACTAGGTTGGGAATCCCTCACGCAGCGAAGATTAAATTACAGATTAAATCTCTCGCCTAATTTGAAAGCAGGTCTCTTCAGCGATGATGATGAAAATATATTCTTAGCCTCATCATTCCCCGGTAGAAGAGATGATGATAAAAATTGTAGAGAGTAAGTGTAAAACAGATAGATGTAATCAATTTGAGTAGCCATTTTCCCCGTGAATGAGAGACCGCGTCGGGGGAAAGATTATTTCCTTTTTTATCCGAATTATTAGTATGTTTTCATTATTGAGAAAAACTCAAAGATTTTGATATCGCTTGCTTTTTGTTGAATCAGTCCCTACCGCACACCCGAGAGGTGGCTTGCAGTGTACCATGTATTTGTTATAATTGAAGGGAAGTGATCCCGTGTCAAATGACTGTGAGTTTCAAATTTAACTATAAGACTCGCTTTCAGATGGATTTGTTTGCTTCGATGAATGCTGGTCGATGTCTGACCTTGTTACTCGCTACTTAGCTGAGTTTTACAATAGACAGACTGTTATCTGTTCTGGATTCCGTGACAACCTCGGAAACCTGGGAAACTGGATCATTATTGTTATTATCAATAGCGATATGCCGAATTAGGGAAGGTTTTTGATTGACCCTTGGGTTAAGCCCTCCTGTCTCCTCCTAACTCTTATCCTAAAGCCCTAACTATCATGAATCAGAAAAATCATTAGATTCCGTGCTACATATTCAATCAACTAATTATTTATCTCGGTATACTTCCATTTCTTCCTTAATTCCGTCCAAAATGCCTATTCCTTTCATCGCTTTCCCAGCATTCTCCCCTCTATGTATCAGTCTTCAGCATCCCGTTGCATCTCAGTTGGCACCCATGTATCATTTTGTCCTGCCTTCATTAAACTTCTCACTACAGCCTCTCTTACCATTTCCAGTGCCTCATCGTTTGTTTTCATTTCCGTGCAACGGAATTTGTCTGGCTCTAAAAATAGAGCGATGAAAACCGTCAATGAAATTCCCGTTTTCATGAAAAAATTGCATGTCAGCGGAGAAGAAATTCTTTTAAGTTGCGTGCTCGTGATAGGTTTGGGAAGTTTCTCATGGCATAGTTACCTATGTCTGAATCACTGTCGGATTCTTCCGTTAAATATCAAGGGGAGTAGGATTGTTATCAAGTGCTCTACATCCTGTACCAAATGCATCCAAAGTTCATGGATTTCCTTATTCTTTTTGTCTTACAATATATTCCCTATTGTAGTGCAGTGACTAAATTCACTGTAATGCAAGCCCTATCCTCTGACCGCGCTAAAAACGTCCATGCGTAATTTTTTAAGCATAAAAATACTTGGAGAACACATGTTAATTATGCATGGAAAACGAACCATAGATGTGGAAAACGCGGCAGTAAACATTCTCACTTTTCGTGGAATCTGACAAAATTTTGAGTCAGAGCAGGATATGGACAATTGCCAAAACGAGTGTTGGCTTAATGGTTGTGCACAAAGAACAGATTGGGTAATCATCATCCAGCCCCACCGCAAATTCATCCATTGAGTAAAATGGCGACAGTTCCTTTCCCTTTGCTGCTAATGATTTCGCAGAGAGTTTTCGTGCCATGAAAATTAAAGAGCTTATATCGTGCTTATCTGTGCGTGTTGATATATGTATTCGTGCGTTGTCAACTGGATTTAACGATGAATCCAGCTGTTGATTGGCAATTGATGTTAATCCACGATATGCTGGATACAGTATAGCTAAGGGAAGAGATCTATGCTGGAATTTCGGTCACCGGGATCCACCAGGAGAATTGCACCAGATCCACCAGAAGATTCGAATTGTCGAGCTCAAAGATAGCGAAGTTTTGTCCTCACATCGAAGACAGTGCCTGTGTGCAATAATCTAGGCTGTGCTAAGGTGTTTATCAGAACCTGTAGTCATTCCGTGAATACTTTCCCCAGATCACCATCTTTCTTGTATAGTGCAAAGGGGCATTAACTCCGAAATTGGGCGTATGCCTAAGAATATGAGGGATATGGATGAATTCCTCATAATGAAGCATGATGCAACTTGTTTTGATCGTTCTGATGGTTATGATAGCGTAATAAAACAATGAACAAAGAGGTTAATGATGACTAGGCATTAAAACCAGAAAATGAAGAGTAATAAATCAATCTCTCGAATAAACTGGCGTTTATCTTTACACCCGGCTGACCTCAGGGTCTTGGATTCCATTGCGATAGGGATGTAATTATGCTGAGCATTCCTTTGATGTTTTCTCTTGGTGTTGCCGTATTTTATTTGCAGTCGGATCATCTGAACTATTGTTACTTCCTTCCACCTGGTAGAATTCACGTAAATAATCCGAGTATGGCAACGTTGAAATTGCGTTTGGAAGGAAGTCCTTCACGTTATGAAGTGGTAGAGTGACTTATTAAAAATAATGCTCACGCTTCTAGGCGTGTTAATCTTTTATGTTGTGGTGATTTCTCTCTTGACTTGAAAAATAATGAGACTGTTTTCTTTCCTTTCAGGTGAGTGGAACTTGAAAATCTTTACAAATGGGGGAATGGGAACTCTGGTTGGTGAGTAATGAAATTTAGTCGGCCCTGCTTGTCGCCAAATGACTTGCTCATATAAATAATACTGATAAAAGGCATTCCTTGTGGTGTTCTTTATGAAGAATGCTCATTTTTAAATACATCTTAGTAATATTGGTCTAATTTTATTGGATAATTTTATATAGTATTTTGATTAATTATTCCAGTTAATTTTCTCTCGCTTACCAAAACTTGGCCTTAAGACGAGTGATATTCACACAGGAATACGCTCAGGGGCCAGTTCCATCTCTTATACTAGCATTTGGTTTCCCACCGATATCCAGAGAACAGAAAATCGCACAGTATGAATTTCCTTACGGTATAATCCAAGGACATCTCGCGGTGTTTGAGCTATTGATCATCCGGCAATTAGCCCAATACACTGCTTATAGGACTTGTTAGGGTATCATCCGAAAAATGCAAGTAACATTTTATTGTATTCTTCAAACCACCTCGTAGACACACCTTGCATATTTTCGTCTGAAATAATTTTTTCTCTTTTGATAACTTCGAATTATGATTAAATTTAAGGGGTTTGAGTATAATATGCTGCATTCTAAAGAAGAAATGTAAATAACCAATGTCATCAATTCCAAGTTAGTAAATACGTAATAAATAACATGGTTTCGGCGGTTTAATACTTGCTGGTAGAACTGGGAAAAATATCGTATTTTTCAAATCAAGCAGATGCCCCTTAACAATAGTTTATCCTGTAGAAACCTCCTATGGAAAATGTATTTCATGATTATTAAAGAAGAACTCAAAATACGTAGCAATTCCACGACAAAATCTTTATTGCACGACCTATGGTTCAAAAAAAGGACACGTGTCAGGCGTTATATGGTGGAATGTCATGATCAAATAAAAATAAAAATTGGCAATTTTTTTATTTTTTGTGGAAAATTGCCGATTTTTATTTAATTAATATTTGACCCATGGTTCGTTGCTGTACAACATTTTCAGGATGTGCGAGTGTTGGATTCATGGGATGGATAACATTTTCAGATTTTGCCGTGCAATGTCTTCAGGGTTCCTAAGAAGAAGAAACCTGAATTAAGATATTAATATGGAATAACTAAGCATTGTGACTTCTTTTAATCATGAAACAACTGCTCGAAGTCGCCTCGAAAATCATTTCATATTTTTTTAGGCATGATACAAGTATTCGCTGTGAGTATGGTCGATCGAGCCTGTCGAAAGTACGTAAACTTGTTTTACTGTCTTATAATGCCCTTCAATTTCCCCCTATGGTCGACGGTATATCTCCCCCTCCAAGCAGCCTCCTGCCCTTCCTCCACCACCGTCACTCCCTCGGAGTCTTTTAGAGTAGTCAGTTGAATATTAATTGCCATACGTGAAACGCCCTGGGTAAACAAATTTCTTCCCCCTCGGGGTCAGTGCGCTCAGGGATGCGAATCGCCCTCCCGACATTGCATTTCGACTCCCCACCCTCTCCGAAAATGAAAATCGTTCCGCTCCAAGGGGCTTTTCCGAAATCGCCCCTACCTTTCCACTCTACTCTCAATTTCGACTCCCTTCAGGCGTCCACCTTCCCACGGTGCCACCTTATATCCCTTCCCTTCTTCCCTCCCCTTCTTCCCTCCCACCTACCCACCAACGATCTTTTTTTTACCTCCTCATTCCAATTATGTATTCCCCGCCCACCCCTCTCCCAGGGAAAACACAGTCGCCACACAAAACACTCCCCCATCTCGTTTTCCCGCGGCCGCGCGGCCTTGGTCTCTGACCCTACAATGAGTCTGGGGGAGTCCTTATCAATCGAGAAATTAATTGCGCATGGATAATGAACGACGTTCCAACTTCCTCGGCCGGAGCTGCTTTTTTTCGCGCCTCTTAGCAGGATGTCGGGGGCGGCGATGGGCGATACTGGGGCAATCAACCTGCCTGAATTCGATTCGAGAAGAACTCATATCTTCTCCCAGTAGTAATAGTGGCCGCGTATTTGGCAATCTTGGAACCAGGTTTACCCATTGAGCTGACTCGAGACAAATGCGATCTTTTTAAGTAATTATTGAAGGATTAGAAGGAAGCTCAGCTTGATGTTACAACATTTAATGAAAAGGCCGTCCTCCAGGCGTTGCATTGACTTAAGTGTAATGTAGTCTCACTAGTCGGCAACTTACGTGAATTGCTGAATTGATTGAAGTTAGATGTAGAGGGCTTATAGCCAAAACAGTTGCGCATCATTTTTGCTATAGTTGGGTACACGGACGAATGGGAACATTTTCGAGATCATCAATTCCTATACGTTATATAATATTCTATTCGAGTTATTATTATAAATCGAGACAAGATGTATTCACTTAGGAGGACGAGGTAGTCCATGGGGTAGGTCGCTGAACTACTGGAGTTTAATTCCCGGTTCTCCCATGGGCATCCTAAGCTTCATCCAAGCTATATGATTTTTCGGGTATCTGAACTTTTGGGAAACCATAGTCGGCTCAGGGAAAGGAATGGGACCCCTCTACTATCGTGTTAATGTGTGAATTTCATACATCGTTACACTTAATACTGGGTGAGCTTTACCTTCGCATATTAAACCAACCTTCGGTTTGTTAAATGTAGTTATATTCATTAACTATATGTATCAAAAGTGCGTTCTGTTAATGCCACTTCATCATATGCGAATTCACGCATGGCGAATGATGCGTGAATCATTTTACGAAAGCCAAAATAAACATTGTTATTTTTGCTATCGTAGTCACAAGATTTTCTTTCTTTAGGGTGTAGACATCAAATTGTTATATCCCACTTGTGTGCACTGGGCTAATCCACATTTTAATCGAAACCGCAGTTTGCAACTCTAAGTTCGGTTTGACAGATGAGGATGGAGCTCGACTTAAGCCCAATGGAGTGTAATATTCACACATTAGGGTACTAGGAGGCCGTTTCTTTCCCCGGGAATCGAACCCGGGCCCTCCTGTTAGTACTCCACTGTCCTAACCGCTGGTATTTCACGTCCCTATACACATACATATGTAGACCAGTAACTAATAGGCAGTTAGTATCCCAACGCTATACCCATTGAGCTACCATGACACATTTTAAGTATCTTTTAATTAATAAAGAAAAATAATGTGCTGTTAGCTCATAAACAATTTTATCGTTGTTGCTATCTCAATCACTCGTTCTACATGTATAATTTGGAATCGTTGATTATCGAATAAACACCTATTACTATGAAACGAAGATACGTTTACCTGAAATACTATGAATAGCACTTTCGAACCATACCGTATCTATCAGGAAGGAATGAGTTTTTCAGGTTTAAAATTGTTTTTAAAGATTACAGTTAGTACTTGCAAATGGACTTTTAGAAACGGGTCTTGCTCACTGAAATCAATGTTTTAATTTAGATGCGACACCGTTTCTTCAACAGGAGTTCATGAGAAGTTGGTCCATGAAATATTAGGGGATCGGAATGTTTCGTGTTTCTACAGTGATGGAGCGCAACGTTAAGTAGACACGGGCATTTAGCAACCGCGACGAGAATATGCGTGAAACTGAGAGGGAAAAATAGTTGTCATTATGGTTGCAAATTATTTGATTTTTTTGCAGTTTCATTTCGTCTCCAGTATATCCTGTTGACGTACGATTTTGAAAGAACGGGGGGGGGAAAGCAAAAGCCATGATGTATTTTTCCCACCCTGGTCTCGTCAATTCCTCGCCCATGGCTGCCGCCCGGAGGCATGTTCGCCGCTTGGCCTGTCCCAGTCGTTGTACCGTGGCTAATGACTTGTTTTGTTCCTTTAATGAACGCCACGGACCTTGCAGCTAATCCCACGCCCGAGTTGTCTGGTGATATAATGGTTGACCCGAAGATTCAGAAAGTGCGTTTATTTATGTCTGGGCATTTTCCACGGGGGAGCAGTCGACACAGTTCGAGATTTCGGTACTCCGGCTGTCATTTTCAGAAGTAGGTTGGTTCAAGGTTGGTTTCGTTTCAGATAGGTTATTTCTAGGAGATTCTAGCGTTGTAAACTATTAAGTAGAGCGTTCGACTACTGACTTACAGGGCCCGGGTTCGATTCCCGGTGACTTTAGAGAGAGGCTAAAATTATAACACACACAGCTTCACGAAAGCTGTTTTTAATTTTTGTTTACCAAATTATAAGAAACTGCGGTATATGCCGCAACAGTAACTTATTAACGGAGTCATCCGCAATATGAGCATTACAATGCAACAGTTTCAGAGTAGAAATTATTCGCCTTGACCGGGATAGGAACCCGATTCCCTCGATGTCCGGCTGAGTGCTTTAGCCAGTTAAGCTATCGAGGCTTCCTGTTACACTCAAAAATGTTTGATTTGTTTTACTAGTTCTTCCCGAGATACCACAGTTGACAGAGGTGAATTAACTGACTCCCTACTGTTCTGCCATTGCTTGAATTTAACTCTCAGTCTAGCACTTATAGCTTGAAAAATTCTAGCTAAGTCATACTTAAAACTTTGTCCGAAGTTAAAATTTTCGAGCGTAACGGACGAAGGTGGGTAAGCTCAACTTATTTTCTTCGTTTTCCACCGAGAACGAAGAAAATAAGTTGGGCAGAGAACCCACATTACAAAATCCTTCTACCCTCAAACATCTTGCCTCAAAGACCAGATATCAGATCCACGCAGCGCTACACTCCATGTCAAGGTCTTTACCGATGTTTTTTCGCATCTTTCATCTGTAAATTCTCTTCCTTTATTAAATCCTTCTCAAGCCAATGCAGTTCTTCTCATAATACGCCAATTTTTACGCCCATTTTCATCCAAAACACTGCTCGATTGCGTGAACTGCTCCACGTACTCCGGTTTATTTTCTACTACTTTCATCTTTAATGATTAAATGTGCCAGGCGATAAGAGGAAATTCCTGGGTTAAATTCGAAAAATGCTAAATAAGGGAAAGGAGAAAATATTGAAAGTAGTGGGATATTGAAGGCAGCGATAGAAGGGAAACTCTTAGGCTAGCGGGGAATGAAGAAGGAAGATTTTAGTCCCTTTGGACCACACGAAGACGGGCAGGTGTTACAAAGCAATGAAATAATTTTGTCCAAAGACTGAGGAATTTCTCGTTGACTGTAGAAGTTATGAGTCGTTTGGGTCGGTCTGAAACACCTCTCAAAATAGGTAGAAGAATACTTTGTATGTAAATGATTATGTCGACTGTAATTTTCGTTTAGGAAAGCACCCAAATTAGTATCCAGAATAAACTCGTAATCCCACTTGTGTACTATCCTCAATACGGTTGCTGGATCTTGTCATAAGTTTAGAAAGTATTCTGTTAAGGGCTTGCTCTCTTTAATAGCCTTTCAATGCGTCAATCCATTTGTTTTTTTAGAGTTTAAGAAACGATATGCTAAGTTCTGTCGGTTTGGAGAAATAAGAAAAGTTTAAAGTGAGAGGGCGGAAGGAGAAATTTCGTATTTCGAAATCCTGAAGGTGGATTGGAGGGAAGACAGGATGGTTGAAGGAAATAAAATTTTATTGCTAACGCAATAAAGTGAATATAATTCCGAATACGACAGTGCTTTTAACACCGCAATGTTCGTGCTAGGCGGGGCTTTAAAGTGAAGCAGTGCTTTTACTCCTGGGCCTTTTCAAAAGACCTTACTTTTTGAGTTATACCAGAAAAAGGAAAAATAATGAAATGAAATATGCAGTTGACCGACTTGAATTGAATGAGGTACCTGGAACATCAGCGTGTAACTGTAGTCACCTGGTAACAAACAAACATCGCAGGAGATAAGAATCTAAGAACTCGACTTCGGACCTGTTTCTTTTTCATAAAATTTTATTGATGCCATGGCAGGGCGCTGGGGTCCTTACCAGTTGACCTTGATTCGATTCCCGGGGACGCCTCTGGGCACCTTCAACTTCGTCCAAACTGTGTGACTCTCCGAGTGTCAGATATTGGTGAACCACTTGTGACCCATGGAAAGTAACTGGTCCCTCTTGGGTGTGAAAATGTGTTGTATAAATTTTCCTAGAAGGTTAGGGATAGGTTAGGATACGGTGAGCAATTTAAATAAATGGACATTTTCTTGTTCCAGAGGAAAATAGGCGTAGTAGTTGGGATATTAAGAGCAGGATTGCTTTGGGAAAAGAAACATAAGAAGGAGATAATTGGTTGACAGGCACGATTAAGAAAGATGTGATAAAATATTGGGAAAGGCTTTGTAATGGAGCGTAGCGCTGTATGGATCTTAAGCCTAGTATTTCATGCAAGACGATGGGCGTAGATGGCAGAGATTCGAGATAAGGCTGTGGTGAAAAGAAAGGAGAAGATAAATTGGACGGAACCAACCTCAGCGGTGACCTCTGCCATCGCTCCTTACTAACCAGCTATCGGGTTGATCAACGAGGTTTTTTTTGTTTGTATTTCATATAAGAGGAATCAAAAATTTCTCACACTACAACGCAACAATTTCAAAGCGTAATAATCGCTAGCCTTAAGCAGGATTCGATCCCGGTCAACGCGAATAATTTGTAAACTTTGAAATTTTTGCATTGTGGATGACTCCGTTAAAATTTACTCTCGCGGTATCTCCCACAGTTTGTTAGATATTCAAAATTATTTGTAAGACCCGCGAACGAAGAAGAACGAGATATTTAGCGAGAGGGAAATTTTGTTTGGTTCGGGGAACTTGAGGCCGAGTCGAATCTTTTTACGGCCGCGTTCACCCTCGTTACAGTTGAAAATAGTTTAGACCTGCGCGTTGTGATTTTCAGTTTTTTTCCCTCTCGGCGTCCGCCCCATAGGTTTTACGATCGAGTATTGTTTTTTCAATGGCGTATGGTAATAATTTTCCATCCCTATTCTTTCGATATTCATTTATGGAAATTACGGATGAGAGGTAAATGCCCTTCATTGGCATTTTGAGTCGGTATCCACAGTGGTGAAAACGAACGAGATAGCGCGGACAGTCGATCTTTGTTTTTTTTTCAACGGAGAAACAATTATGATCCGAGATACATTTCTATCATCGCCCCTTGCGCATTCTTTTTCGGGCCCATCGGTGAAAGCGCATTGCCTCGCGATGCCCCTCTGCCTCCGATGCCCCTCGCCAGTTGTTCGCATCTGCGAGGGTTATTTTTAGGTCTGGCCATAATAAAATATTCATTAGAAAATGTTTTTATTAGCGGTTTTAGTTTCCTTCAAACCTAATTCACTTTACTAGATGATTGCGCCTTCAGTAAGAAGCACTTTTCGTAACACTGCACCAGCATATTCGATCCCTGAGCATAGAAGTTCGTTGTCTGGGCATTGAGTCAGTTGACAACTGCGGCCTTGAGTTCCTCTTCGTCTACAAAATATTGCCCACCAGGCCTCAGTTTCGACTGCAAGAAGAAGAAATAATCGCTGGATGCAGTCTCCTTCCTGGCGATGGCGGTCCATTCAACAGTCTTTGCTCTTTGTGTTGGTCGGTAAGTATTTTCGGTAACCACTTTGCGCATAATTTGTGATAGCCGAGGTATTCTTTAACGATCGGTTTATTAATGGTGCATCCAACAAGAGGAAATGTATCAGAAATCTGTCACAGGTAGTCAAAATGAGAGTTGGATCGTGTTGAAGAATTCATCCGAGAATTTGTTTGCATCCTACGTTGAGCATCCTAATTTCAGAGACCGAAATAAAATCATCGTGTAAAACTGTCTTCACGCGTCATGTCAATAATGATTGCAGATACTCGTAGTAAAATTGCGCCTGACGGCTAATAGGTGAACTAATCGGTTATTACGTCCGCAGTTGGAGCCGTAGTTCTGTCATTATTTTAAGTTCGTTGGCAATGACATCTAGTACATCAAACTCTTAAGTGAAACTCAAAGTGGTAGCCAATAGCAGCTGGATAACAATACTAATACATATATATTACAAAAGTTTACACGCAAATCTAAATACGTATGAACGTACACCCCTGACTTTCAGTATACTTCCCATGGCGAATATTTTAAGTTTCAATGGCTCAAACAGGTCGCTCAGTCGTGCGAGAGCCTTGATTTTTTTATCGTTGGCACATAATTATTCCTGAGGATAAAATATGCGCAATCATCATCACATTAATTGACCCCCAAGGTTGATTTCGATTTTGATAGGTCAAGTTGAGAGGTCACCTCGAACAAGGCCCTTATGAGTGATAGGAATGGATAAGGAGAGCACGCCTCTTTCGTTTTAGATTGTTTTTCATAAGCCGCCACTCAAGTATTTAACCCGGGAACTTCTTGTCAGTATCCGGAGGGCCTACCAATATGACCATCACACCGCCCATTAAAAAAAATATTATTGTACGTGAATCTGACAATCGTTATGCTAAAATATTTAAGAATAGGTCCGGTGAAAATTCATAAGTTATAAGCGGTCCTAGATACAATCGCATACATTGTTCTCACCCCTGTTATACCGTAATACCCAAGGATTATGAAACAAAATTTTTTCTTCGCACGGTAGGCATGAATCGTCTCATTCCATTAATAATTTATTGAAACGGCATGTCTAGTTGACACAAAATATTTTTTTGTGGGTGTCTGCCGAACGAAAAAAACATTTGCTACGTTTTATTTGTTCCATATAATAGTTGTTACTCCGCTTTGGTCCGGCCACATTTGGAATACACGCCAATCTGGATTAATGGAAGAAAAAGTTAATCAAGGAGTGAATAATGTTCAGAGAAAATCCTCCAGATTCGTGAAAACTCCTGCGAGAAGAGAATACTTGCCACTGATTGTGTAGGTGGAGGAATTAGGTAATGAGCCTCTTGATTCTCGGTAATATATCACCAAGATTTAGATCCATCCAGAAAGGTGCAGGGCACCTTAATTTTCTTTCGATACCAAGGGAATTATCATTGCACCAAATTATATTGGTAGATGCGAACATCTTTCTTCCCTCACACGATATGCAGCCATATGAAAATCGAAGTCAAGGACTCAAATATATTAACTTGAAGACTAGCAATCAATGATTTAGTCATCAAACCCTGCAATGATTGCATTATGTACGTAGAAATGTATGTAATTAGGTGTTTTTGTATATTAGCTTATGTATATTCAAGTGCATGGATAAACCAATATTCCTGCATATATGGCTAGTGCCTTAACACACCCCGTCACATGCCCTTGCGGCGATGTGCGGGTCATTGTACAGATGTAGACGGAATTAAGACGTTCACACAAAAAAAAATTGCTCAAGTCTATCATGCAAATAGCAAGAGAGATAAAAACAGCTCCAAAGACATTAGCAAGATGACCTTTCGATGCAGAGTGACTTTCACTTTTGATTGAAAAAAACTTAAATGAAATCACATAATAAATGTATCAACATTAATACAAAAAAAACACGTATATTATTGAAAGTTCACTCGGATGGAAGTGTACATACACTAATAACATTTAATTCAAGAAACAAAGCAGCACATGCAAAAGGTGCACATATTTTGTGGATTCTGTGGAGATGAAAATCGTTTACGTGTCATTGTGAAAAATCGTTTTTAACCCCCCGGGACAGTTGTCGTGAAAAAGACCCATACTCTTAATAGAGAATTCCACTGTTACAGTTCTCATTACAGGGCATTTTTTTTTTGTTCCGGCTCCTAAAAGTGTTGCGTTTTGAAAACTTCTAAAGCATCATTTGCAGTGATCGATGAAGATTTTCGAAAAGTGGGACAATTCTCCCGCAATTACCTTAAGCATTCGCTTAGATTGCTTTTCACCCTTTTTTTCTCATTAATTTAAAACGCATTTTTTTCCCTTCGTTATATTTAACGAGGTTTTATAGGCAAAAATAACTATGAAGAACTTGAGTACTTCAGCTTTAATTGGACTTGAACCATGAGCATCTGATATAGAAACTATTATTTTTTTTTACGCGACCTTTGGTTTTTTTTCTTTGCACGCTTGCCTTTAACTTTTTAATGAAAGTTTCTTGAAATTAAAACAATTTTGTCTTCTATCGATTTTGTATAAGTTATATTTTAATTTAAAGCTCAAACTGATTTTACAGAAAATTTGTTTGAAGTATATAATTACTATCTCCTTCATTGCTTCGAAAAATTGTGCCCATTTCCGTTTTTTTTAACATTCTTGAAATTTTAAGCTACATAAATCTGCTTAGAACTTGATGAAACTTCAGCTTTGAAGATTATGAGTAATTTAGATAAAACTTTTTTGCAGCACTCGCCTCGCCTCTGCTCCGAGAGGACAAGGTCAAGCTCAATTATTTGTTTTTAATCATTCTCCAAGGCGTATCTTAAGCAATAAACTATATAACGCTAGCGGTAGGAGAAAAAAATTAACCAAAATGATGCAAGGAGCTCACTTCCCAGTCGGAATTCTTATATATCCTTTTCACGAAATCACGGAAAACCATCAATAAACCATTGAAATGCCGCGGGGAGTCGGTAGGGAGAACAGCATTGGGTGGAAAGGAAAAAAAATGCCCCTTCGACCATCTGAAACACTCGTCAAAGCGGTTGCGGACTTAGATATCGACGGCGATAAAATGAAATAATACTCGATTCGAAATTCCCCTGTCGTATTTCCCAGTAAAATCGCCAGTAGGCTTGAGACCAAGCGGGAATACAGATTTGGCGAACGTAGGACTCGCGGAAGCTTTTAATTGCGGGCTTCGAAAATTTTCCATCGGCGCACGTTGCCGAGACTCTACCCTCCCAAGGTCGCGATTCGCTTAAGACTTCAGAGCACGCGCGAGTCCCATCAGATTCAGACAAAAGAGACGCGACGACGCATTGGAAGCTCCGAAGAGACCTCACGATCGGGAAGCCACTCGCTACCTACCTACCTAATCAGCACGCAGAGTGCGTAGGCAAACAACCGCGGGCGGACACGTAACACGAGAGATTTCCTCGGATTCCAATTTGAAAAAAACATTAATAACATTTCCACTGATAGAGGTGCCTGTGGGTACGTGGAAACAGCGCGCCACATTTCATTTTCCATTTCAATTGGCTCAAACGTAGATTGTTTTACAATGCCACTCCAAAAATGGAAGCTAACAGTCACTCCAACAATGGAAGTTAACAGTTAATAACGACTTGGTCATGGAGGTAAACGTTTTCAGCGGAAATAAATATCACAAAAATTTACGTCCGTTAATATTTCGCGTGTTTATCCGACCAATGCATCGATTGACTCATTCGATGGTCTTTCTTGAGGTTGAAACGGGAGGTTTTATAACACTCCAACGATAGAATTTGACCGTTTATGCAGCCACGGGAATGAAAGATTAAACGCAAATAAATCAGAACAGAAATTGACTCTCTTCCTCCACGTACCCTCCTGACAACTTGTTCAATAGACTCATTCGACGGTTTCGCTGGCATATAAGTCTTTAACAGCTCTAAAGTCAAATAGGAAGGATTGAGGTTTGAGATCGGCGATGGTGCAGCTCCGTCCGTCAGTTGTTACGCGAAAACGGACATGAGTCCACGACAATTCGTAAACAACTTAGCCGAGAACAGATCGATTTGAGTGACGCGCTCCTCCACTTATTCATAAGCGTGACGCGCGGACGGCGTTAAGGTTTTTTCATGGCGGCTTGCCAGCCTTAAAATGACCGTATGACGCAAAATATTAACGTCGACTTCAGTCATGAGGGAAGACGGACTGCTTCAGGTAGGGGAGAGGGAAGAAGGGCTTGGAGTAAGCCTAAGTTTCGGATTATCTCCCGTGGATCTTGTGGTGACAGATTGACTTGAAGAATGCGAATATGAGCATCGATCACCCACGTGACATCATTTTGTTGAGCGTAAGGAATTCGAGGACCACAAGTAAATGAGGCACCATGTAAAAGAATAGGTCGTCAATAGTTCAATGCTGGATATGAAAAAAAGATCTTGAAAGCAGTCATAGGATCAGATCTATGGCTTTGGAAATGATATTTGCGACTCCTACCAAAGTAAAATAATAAAAGGGCACTACCCACAATCCTCTTAAGACTAGTCAGATGGAGAAAATAAGTTAGACAGAGAGGAAAAAGGAGGAGGTCAAGGTTTAAAGTAGGGTTGCCGAAGAGAGGAGTCGCTGTTGGGGAAATTCGAATAAGGCAGAGGAAGTGGATGGAGGAAATATTACATAGTAGTGGGATTTTGATGAGGCCGTGGTAGAATGGAGAATTTAAGATGTAAGCTGGGCAGAGGGAAGAAGAAATTGGGCTTTAAAGACAGCATTAAGGAAGGCAGAAATTACGAAGAATTGGAGAAAGAATTGATATAGGGCAACGAAGGATTAAGTTTCCATGATACATACAAGATAGCCATTAGGGAATGTCTATAACTTTTCCTTTACAAATAGAATACCTTCGATGAAAAGAGATCCAACAGAAACACTAATTATCATAAGTATCGTCCTTATCTTCTATATACGACTTTAGGTGCTCCAACGGTAATGACTATATCGCATAATGTAACCTTAAGTAACAAACTTAAAGTCCTAGTACAAACAAAAATGGCGCGTTACTTCCCTGACTATTGGGGCGGTTGATGCCATCAGAGATATACATATACATTCACCGAAAGTAAAAGAATTAATGATATTTGCAAACAGCATTAAAGTAATTGATTCTATTCAAATATTTTCGCACGAGAAAATCTTCACTGCAATGCCAAATTAGACTCGTAAAACGCTTTCATGTATATAAAATCCATATGCAACACTCAGGACCACCACCGGTTTAAAGATAGATGCTAAAAAAACTATTTCAAGAATTAAGATTCCTCTGTTGTTTTTGGATGGCTATAGAAATGAAATTTAATGAAATACTTGTATATCCAAAAAAAAAGGAAAGCGTTTACGTGTCGTTTTAGACGCAACCGGTTTCTCTTCCAATCTGGCCACCTTCATGTCAAGTTCCGTTTTCGTCGTAAATGCCCGTCCTGTTCTCCATTTTTAACCTTGGAATATCCTAAATCGTCCTCCGAAGTACTTCATGATATATATCGGAGGTCAGGAAAAGACCTGTTAACAGTCTGAAATCATAGGGAAAATTACATGGCAATCAATTGAAGACATTTATATTTACGTAAAGAGGAGAGAGTTGATGGCAGGACGTTGTGTAAGGATATTAGGTAAAGATTAGTGAAAACTTTACTATGGAGCGTGGCTTTGTACGGGTATGTAAAAGGTGAAATGTGGGGAAAGGAAAACCCACTAATAAGAACTAGGCATAGAAAGGGAAAGATAGAGGGCTATTGGAAGAGGTCCAAAATGTGCTGAAAAGTGGATGCAGAGAATTTAGATTTGCAATAGAATGTTGAAGACTCTGATACACAGAGGAGAAGGTTGGGAAAGCGAGTAAAAGAGAGAAAAAGGATGTGGGACGGAATGTAGGGAAGTGGAATGCTTGAGGAGTTGAAGAAGGGCTTATTGTACTCTTAAGGTTGTCTTTTTACGCAAGGCAAAGAAATATAGCGACGATCATCATGATTATGTGTTCATCCGAAACCTAGTTTAAATGTTCTCCTCTTCATCAAAGCCTTCAACATCTCCCATTCCCGATTAAAATACTTCGCATTCACCCTCCCTGCTTCCTTTGTATTTTGCTCTCCCCTCCCCCATCATCCATATTTTATTATATGATATTACTAGTGTAATAAAAAAGCATAATACTCTCCATTTATCATTTGTCCTTTTAGCAAGTAATCGTTGTAGTTGATTCCGCGAGCATCCCAAAAAACTGTGGACATCAACTTTTCGGCCTATTTCACCGTCTTCCGTCTACTTCGGAGGCGGATTACCTTTAGAAATCCACCGTTTCGACTATTCCTTCGTATCGGGAGTGTAGTCTTGTATCCACATTTCGTTCAAAGTTGTATATCCACGCAATAAATCATCGGAATTGCGACGAAAAGTCACCCAACCAGCCTTCGAATGGACCATACTACTGTGTTTATTTTCCACTTAGAGCCAGCGGCATCCTTCTTGCCGATATTTTTTTCACGCACAAATTTTCGTGCAAGATTGAAAACACTGTGCCTTGTGATATGCCTGTGGCCTCAACGATTTCGCGAACTTTGATTTTGTCTATAACTCAAAATCATGTCGTGGATTTTGTCAGTCATTTCGGGGGAAGTCACTTCCACTAGACGTCCCGAACGATGTTCATCATTTGTGGATATACGGCCACGGTTGTACTCGTTTGCCCAATTCTAAACAGTCGCAAACAAAGGAGACGATCTGGCATGAACCTCATCCAGCTCGGCTGTGATCTTTTTTGATGTCAAGCCTTTTAAATAGAATTGTTAAATCACCCCTCGAAACTCATTATTTCCCTTTTTTCTAAATAAACAAAATCTTGTTGTTTCAATCGGCTATGAAAACGAAACCGCCTGTTGGATGTCGTTGAAACTTCAACAGCCATCTAGTGAGATATGAGGCTAACTAAAAGCAAACCTTTTCTGATACTACGAGCGCCATATCTTGGTTTTTCTAGGGAGTTATTGAACGATGTAAGTAATTTCAGGTAGCCTATGTATTTTGCGAGTATTGTAGAAAAAACATATTTCCTCCCGCTTAAAAGTTCCCGCAAAAACGTGATATGCCTCGGCCCTTCTTCGAACGATTGATCTGGTCGATTAGTGGGTCGGAACAGAACGAAAGTGCAAGTAGCGCTCAGCGGCAGGCGCATGAATTAATGGGAAATTATGTGGCAACGGGTCCAAATATGGGCAGCGAGGAAAGTTGCAAGGGGGCTGCTTATTCCCGATACGTACGGGCGACCTTCGTGAACTCTGGAGCCCGCACTACTAACCAGACTAATACTGACCTTCCATAATTTCAACTCTAAATTTTGAATTTATTTTTAAACCGAGACTGTTTACCTCCGATGCGGAAATCTCAATAAGAAACACGATTGAAGTCATTGTTTTGGATTATTGGTTGTAAGGAGTTATTTCTTGGAGATACACGGAATAGGGGCATGATTTAAAGGGTTTCATCTTTCAACATCGTGACCACGCCAATACGTAAACGTCTCGTTCACCTAAGATTTCAGTTGATTAGTTAATAAGATAATATGTATAATAATTAAGAAAATAATAAGTTAGGGCATTGTCCAATTTCCGCTCTAAGAGCTCGCTCCCTTTAGAAATGCCATCCTAAAAATATTTAAGGGTAAGAAAATTTAAATATCCGGAGCTGCAGATATCTGATCATTTCCAGAGAAGAAACACTACCTGGAAATGTTGAGTACATTTTTCTTGGTCCCAACATTCTTTAATCACCTCAGTTTTCAACCCGAAGGTCGGTTTGAAAGGTAATGGTGTCGTTCACCCAGTACTAAATCCAACGACGTGAGAAATTCACGTATCAGGCTAATAAGGGGGCCTAGTTCCTTTCTCTGCAAGGTTCAAGGCTCATCCATGGTTTCCAAGGAAGTTCTGGTACTCGAAAAATCACACATTTTGGGTGAAGCTGAGGGTGCCCAGAGAGGAGTCACCCGGAATCGAATACGTTGCCTTATTTCCGTAACAAAGCGCTCTACCCCATAGACCACCCTGTCCCTCACCGCTATACTATATGTATTAAGATTAATTGAAAAATTGACGAAATTCAAAATTTGATGAAAATTAATTTTCATAAATCCATGAAAATTTTTATATTTTTACCGAAAGTAAATATATAGTCCTGTGTGGTTAGGGTGTTGTAAAATGTTTTTGAAAAAAATTGCCATAAGTCATTCACTTTCTGGTAGCTTTTAGCAGAGACCTGCGCATTCATAGATATCAATAACTTATTTTAGGTATATTTAAATACATAGCCTTTTAAAATTGTGCTCCTTACTTTGTAACCTTTTTAACAAAAATATTGGGACTTCACTTTTTGCTCTGTTTAGATATTGATGTGCATTTCCCCGCATAGGCAAATTTTAGGTTTTTTTCTACATCTCGCATTTAGCATCCATTGGGTAGTGCACTCCGCATTTTTTTTTGCTTGTCCTTCATTGCAATTTATATTCATATCCACTTCGTATTCTTAGCGTGATTACACCTTTATCTGTAGCTCACCGGTATAATATGCCGTCAGGATGATGCTATTACCCATTGTGGTTCTTATACCTTGAGCTAAAATTATCGAAACGATGGGTCTCGCTAATGCCATGGGGAAGGATTGAAATATTATCGCATTAAATACCGATTTAAATTCACACGGATATTATTGCGAAATTTCCGTCTCGTCTCTTCGCTCTTCCGTGGCTGTCGACTATGAGTGAGATCGTTGAAATGCGGTGAGAATTATTCCAGCCGGTGGTAGTGCTGTTTTCTTTACCGCCTTAAGGGATCGTGAGAATTAAAGCGTCCACAAGATAGTTTTAACCGAGTCAAAATATTTCAGCGGCATCTTCAGAAGCCTGCGTTTGAATTTGCATACGAAGTAGGTACTCACATCCACTATCGCTCTGGCGCGCACAAACACGTGAAAGTACGCGGATAACTGCCGTACTGGAAATATCCTGGAGAATTCCATGGATATCCGTAAGAAAATTTCGCAATTTCCATGGAAATCAATGGAAACTGCTACACCTTCCTATGGAATTCCAGAGACTAGGGTAAAAGTGACGGATTCCTTCTAATCCCTTCCCATCGAGCCCGAGGGCTTAGTTCCGGTTGACCTCTCAATTCAAGTATCTAAGTCAAAATCAACTTAGGGGTCGATTACTGTGCGCATGGCAGTGCCAATGCATGTATGACCCTCAGGCATAATTCTGTGCCAATGATAAAATACAGCGCTCTCCTAAGTCTGAGGGACCAGTAAGAATCATTGGAACTTAAAATATTTGGCATGGGGAGTACAAAAATGTCGTGGGCATAAATTTATACGTGTATAAAGTTGCGTGTATGCTTTTGTAATATGTAGGTATTATAAAGCTTTAGACTGCCGGTTTGTCACTCAGTCAAGGGATTGCAAGCTTTTCTGCCGCATTGGGAAGTCAATGCGATAGGTATGGTATGCGAGGGGAATGAAGAAAATAAGAATGATTTAAAAAACGTTTTCCTGGCATTCCCATTTTTATGGACAGGGTGGCTGCTCAGTCAGGAAAATAGAGAAAAATAGGTGTGGAAATTTTCAGTTTCTTCCAAAATTCGGACAAAATGGTGAAGTTTTGGAAAAAGTCGGGAATCTCACATGGAAATCGGGAATTGTCGATTAAATTGAGGTGTCATTCAGTCGTGAGGTGAGTTAATGTTTGCCTTGAATTATTTACTCATTTTCTCCTTAGCAGAAAATGAAGCCATAGAGAGGTCATAACCAGGTTTAGCAGTGCCTCGCAGAGCGATGAGTAATTGTCGCAAAAAATGTTCCTAATCACATTTCAAACACCCAGGAGGAATCCGGAACACAATACGTGGTATTGGCCTGGGAAATCGGGATTGGAAATTGATATGACGAGTGGAGATCATGGATGGATTGAATGGATGGAGACAATGCCTGATAAACTCAGGCATGGTCTCCATCCATTCTTCGAAGTAGTCATAGATTTAGGGGAGGTACCCTACTGCTGAAGCCATGTGCGGCATTTGGGATGGATGGGAAAGGAGGAAGGATGGAGATAAACTCGGCACCTGTATTAGCCTTCTCTTAACGAAAGGCGCTGAGGGGATCCGCAGCTTAACGTCCCGTAGGACGGCGTACTCACTTAAAGTGCTCTCCACAAAGCACCTAAATTAGGGATCGGGATGAAGATACCGCAGACAAAGATCTGCAGTAAATAGGATTCGAACCCGGGTCCGCTGGGTGAGAAACCAGTACGCTAGCCACCCCAAAATCCCGATCCTCATTCTTCGTCCGATCCCTGAAACCCTAGCCACCCTCGAACCCCGATCATCTCCATAGACCCTAATGAATTTTGTGATGGGAGCATACGATATTGTATTTAAATGATTAACGGTTGTTAAAACTGGGAGGGATCGTCCCGCCATCCAGAAGGAGAGAGTGAAAATAATTCAATCCTTAATTTCGTTCGCATTCTTTCCTTTTGTTGTCGGCGCCTGCTCCAATTTCGAAGGTATATCCCCTCCCTTCCTCCGACCATTGCAAACTCTCACTCGCTCTCTCGATTCCAGCCATTAAAAAAAAATAAAAAAAGGGAAGGAGAATTTCATTCCTTCCCTCGGGTGATGTAGCTTTCGTTGGAATAAAAAATCTTTACCAGACTTGCTCTCCGCGGCAGCTATCTATCCACCTTGCGGATTTCCCAACGTCTCAGTCCCTCGTGTGGCAAGCGAGACCCCCAAGTCGTGCGTCCCTTTTTTTTATCTTGAGGTAAAAAAATGAAGAAGCGAGATCTCCGAGTCGCGGACAGTGTAAGCAACCCACGGCAACACGATCTGTGTTGGAGGATATATGCTGTTTCTGTACGAATGTTTTGGGTTTCATTTATCGTTAAGTGGTATTCGACTGCACGAGGAGTCGACGGAACTTTTCGATCCAGGTGTTTAAAACGAAAAGGCGTCAAATTCCACACATGTTGGATAGAAGGGTCTTTGTTTACGAAGAAACGCGGCAGAAACAATGGCGCCGATTTATTCGAGGGCTATGGAACGATTTACTCCGCAGCATGCGCACGCGTAATAGAAGAGGAACACTAAAGGGAGTGCGTTTGAACAGCAAAATACTGGAAAACTTTTCAAAAACAGAATTTTCAGGGTATCCGCCCTAGAGCCCTATGGGATGGCAATGATATTCCCTACGGAAATCTTTTCATATCTTCTAATGTGTGCTTATGTTCCATTTAGATCGAGGAAGCCATGATTTTGTACATTATCATTACTGTTCAATATTTTTGGCATGCCCTTCATTCCCGATAGTGTTTCGAATAAATCATCATGCTTTAATTGTATGATTTAGCCATTCCTTGTGGTATTGTTGATTATGTGTTTTAATAATAGATATCCCCAATTCCAAACAATCTTTCTCAGATATGAGGCCACCTCTTATTACATAAAAAGATGCCGCGGGCATAATATTCTTTATGAATACCTGAAGATTTGAGCTCCGTTAAAGATCGGAAATCGCAATTATTCGATGACCAATGGAAAGTATATATCGTATGGCATTCCATTGCTGGAGTTTACTGGATAAGTAATTTTTTATCAATTTTGCCCGAAAACAATAATTTTACTAAAATATGAAGTTGGAATATCGTAGGTTGCAATCAATAGCTCTAACTGACAATCGTTTCGTGAAAATCAATTCCCTAGAAGTAAAATAACGGGTTGAATATTTTTTTTCAGATTGGAGTGATCTCGCCGATAAATATGTGAAATGAAAAGGAGACGGTGTTCATATCTTACAGACCCTTGCATGTGATAGGAAGAGGGGTAAAAAAACTAATCCTTGCTACTGGTTGATAGGAGAATGACCAACATTTTAAATCAACCAATAGTAGTAGATCATTAATTTAATAATATTTAGGACTTGTATTTTCAATAAATTGACCACGGTAAATCAAGTCTGTGACAATTCCGCTGTTTTCAATCGACCAGACACGGAGAAAATGTTTTCTCCTTAGACATCCTTGGAATGCAAGGAAAGGCTCACCCTTTCCGAAAGCTGTGCGTTTAATGCTGTTTGGCGAAAGGAGAGAAGGGATTTGAGTGAGGCTTCAATGGGTTCAACCACATACTGATAGTTTGTTTCCACATCAGCGAACGAACTGGATTTTTTCCGTGCGGGATGTAATCTAATCGTTATTTACCTCCTTCAACCCATTACCCTGGCACTTATCTTATTTCGTGAGTAATGTTTAATGTGTTAATATTTTTATCCGTTAATGAGAGAGGGATTTCATGACATACGCCATGAGTAAAGATGTGAAGAAAAGACTCGGGAAAACTATGAACCGTGGTGTCCACCGTCAAGGAAAGTTGGTTGATGAGGTTTGAGGAGAAGCGTAGATTGGAGGTTTTCGAGATGTGAATGTAGAGGAAAATAGAGAAAGCGAAATGGACGGTAAGGAAAAAAACGAAGTTGTAAGCATGGTAGGCGGTAAGAGGATTGTTGTGATTAGTTAAAAGGTGGCAGGTGAAATGATCCTGTTGATATAGAGTGGTAGCTGACTGTACAAGACTTAGGTAGAGAGGGTAGAAAGCTGGGTAGACAGGGTAGAAGCACGAAAAGTTTACTGCGTGTTGTATGAAATGAAGGCGCGGATCAAGTTTTTTTGGGGGCATAAGAATGGTTTCTTTGAATGCAGGCGGTAGCGTATTTGTCTATGTACTGTCCTGCACCATCAACTATTGAAATAAATGACTCTTGAAACCTGTGCATTTTGAAGTGGAATCGAAAGAAGCTTCCTTACTCCACAGGAGTCCCGTGCTTAATGTCCAATTATTTTCTCGTTTTAGGCAAAGGGGATCAAAACCCTATTCCCCGAGTGGTTTTTCCAGCGAGATCTGGTACCCTTATAACCCCACCGCGTTTTTTAGGGTGGCGGGATGATTTATTGCCTGTTTATGAGACCCCGATTCCCCGAAATTGTGTACGTGGGTCGTTCAGTAATTCCTTAGAAAATCCAAGAAATTTCGCTCGTAGAATCGGAGAAGGGTTGCTTTTAGTAAGCCTATCTCTCACTAGATGGCTTTAGAGTTTCATCTTTATCGATCGCGTGGTTTCATTTTCAAAGCCGATAAGCAAACGATAAATAGAGGGTATTATGCGTCGTTTTTTGCAATGGTTGAGCGAAGAAATATAAATATCCTTATATATATAAATATCCTTATTTGGCAAAGTAAAAAATTCTCCTCCGTCAAGACAATGCTTACCTGCGCCGTTTCGATGGCGCAAATTATGGAATTGAAGTCCGAAATATTACAGCATCCACCGCATTCACCATGTTTGGTCCCAAGTGACTTTATTTTCAATTCCAAACTTGAAAAAATGGTTCGGCGATTGAACGAGGAGGTCATCGCCAATATAGATGCCAATTTTGAGGACCTTCCGAAATCTGACTTTTGAAATCTGGCTTGAAAAATTTGGAGGAACGGCGGGAAAAGTGTGTAGATCTAAAGTAAGATTACGTTGAAAAATAAAAAAAATCTCCACAAAATAACTTATTTTCTATGTTTCCCTAAGGAATTTGAATGGCCCACGTATTACATCTCAAGAGAGACAATCAACATGGGGAAATGCATGGTGGCCAACACATCGAGTATCTTGAGTTCGAGTCGATACTCGAGTTTGATGCTTTACCCCTATGATAGAATGTCGAACAAAGTTAAAGTGAATCCGTGCTAAGTCGAACCTAGTGATAATGTGCCGAAGAACTTTCCGTAGAACGAATCAATATATTATATTGTCCTACTTGTCACTATCAGGTCGTCTCAAATAAGTAAAGAAGTCTTAATTATAGACCGAAGTGTGTACAGGTATATCTGTAGATATCATTACCTACATTATTTTAATTATTTTTCGTGTATATATTGACTAAATAAAGACCAAAGGAAAACTTTTATGTTTTGTGCCTAGTTTGTAAACATCTCCTGCCACAGACCCAAACGATGACTTGCATGGTACCATGTCAATTTAGTTAAACTATTTTTCGTTTCTATAAAGAATTTTTTTCTGTATTGCTGTGTGAAAAGTAGCTACTGGTTGACTTAGGTCGCTAATTAAAACATTTAATGTTTAAATGAGGATGTCATGTATGCTAAAACTGACATTTTATGATAATATTGAACTGGAGTAGTTAAAATTAATTGTAAATTCAATGTTGTGTTCATTTTCTTTTGTTTTTTTTAACTTTATTGTATTTTTAACTCTTAAAAATGAAATGTGATGCACTTTTTTGAATTATAAATATCTCAGGGTCCGCATAAGCCCAGGATACATGAACGAATTGTATTATAATAAAGTATTTTAAGCAGCTCCTCCGAACCACACAAATTATTCCTCTCTATCAGTTCTCGTTTTCACCTAAATGGTTTGTGTTGGAAGGGAAAGTTCATATGGAACCATTCGTTACCAGTCATTTAGTATTCTTATTAACGACTTCCATTCCAAGAAGTGAAATCGGAAGTAAAAGCGTGTATAAAAAAGATTAGTTTTGGTTTGTGTCCCCTTAAGCTAAGTTGTTCTACGCCAGTCATTCATTTCCTCGCGCGCACCAGTTTCTTAGCTTTGTTCTTTCGTAAGGTGTTCCATGGCGATTCCTCCCCGGAAAAATTCTCTGGATTCCTTTCAATTCATGCCCACTTCAGCAACAATCTGTAGAAGACGCTATATCCTTATTTTCTTCCAGAATGTGTCCATGTTTCTTTTTCGTAGATTCCTCTCGTGAAACAATCTTCGAAAGTCCGCTTTGTTCAGTCACTTCGCGTATTCTGTTTTCGCCATTACTTTTCCATCGATTTTATTTTTTTTTATTTTCTGCCGCTCACTTTTTCACTTCTCGTAGCCTTAAGTGAAGTAAGTGGCATATGAGATCGAGCATTAGGAATTCCTGGTGACATGACTAGGGTTAACTGCGATTGACTGTCAATATTCTCACCTTCGGATTCACTCATTATTGGACGTTATCGACATGTTCAATTCCGTGTTAACATAAAAGAGCTGTCAGCTTATGTATATCAGGGGTATTCATACACCTTCCTAAATTCGATACCTCACCCCACGCGGTGCATTGAAAATAGTCCGAATTAATATGTTGTCATAATTTGAATGAATCATAGAGTACATGTTAAAATGAGTGGAAATGTTATCTAGCATAATTGCGCATGCAATTTTAGTGTGTGGTAAACTTTACTCCAAAGCAATGGAAATTGATACATATTGTTAAGAACAATAGATGTTATAGCGATGAGTGATATTACCGATAGCGTTGTAACTAATGCAAAATTTTATAAGTGACGAATATATCACGAAGCCACTACATTTCAGCGACTAGCATAATGATATACATGCCAAATTTTCATTTACCTCGAAACTTTTGGTTCAGTTTGTCTTTCTTCAACTACTTCCTACATCAAAATTTCAATGGCGCAGTTTGGTTCATGACCCTCAGTTATCTCCTTTCGGGTACACATACTGTAAAAGCACATGTCCAAAATTGGTCGTCGTTCCCATAGCTTCGTTTCTGAACGGTTTTAATATACTCCAATGGCATAAAAGGTCGCTGAACTGCAACCTAAGTTAATGAATCCTAGTAAATATAGAACCCTCCGTAATTACCTGGCCGAATGCGAATAACGGTGCGAGCGAGCATATCCTTCTGAGAAAGGTTCGTCAGACAGGTTTGCGTCCATTAAAACATCTTATGATCGAGATGGAGTTATTGAAATGTTATATATATATATATATATATATATATATATATATATATAATATATATATATATATAGAGAGAGAGAGAGAGAGAGAATTATATATATATATATATACAGAAATATATATATATTACAAAAAAATTCCCAACTTTCTGTTGTGAGTAATCTAGCAGAACTATATAGGAGACCTGAGAATCTGGACGCGTAACGTAGGGATCGGGATACATCCGAAAAATTCTTCCACCGGAATTCGAATCTTGGCCCTCGAGTGTGGGAAGCCAACCTGATCTTCAATCGCAAAATGTAATCAGCATTCGAAATTTTTCTTTAAATTTTTGCAGAATTGTCCAAGAGAAGTTCACATCCTGTAAGTTATCCTCAAGTTGAAAGAGGCGCTCTGGAAGATTCCAGAGTGACATATTTGATGCATCGAATTTATTATTGTTTTGCGGTGTTTCTCGTATCCCGAGAGACCTCTTTTATCTTGTAGTTAAACTTTTCGGGAGGATGTCCCCCGGGTTCACTCTACCCAAATTTGGGGCGTGATTTTATTCTCTTATTCGTTCATGATTCATTATGCACTAATTAGTTACATTTAGGTTTACGAGTATCGATTTTTTGGTTTAAATTGTTAAGATAGTTTGTGATTTCTTACATGTACGAATATATTTATTTTCGTTTGACAAATCACTTGTTCTCTAAATAGATGTTGGGTTATTTGCACTGGACGTGGAGCCCGTTGACCTACTGTCACGCATCTCGTTACGATAAAAAAAACAAATTTCCATTGGGAAACCAAGTGTTTTCCGCGAATTTTGCTATCCTATGCAAAATGTTATGCTGATCAATTATTTTTTCCCCTCTATTCTTGAAGCACCGTTGAATTTGTACATCTGTTCCCGGCTGGCGCGCTTTGCGATGCAAATTGACTACGGAGATTTTTCATTGAATTAACATTAGGTCTGTGTTGTTTGACGACATTTTTAAGAGTGTTTTATTTCCGCATCCATATCACTCGTTTACTGATTTCTTGTGATATGGAAATACAATTTTCATGTATTGAAATCGTTTCTGATGTCAAATGTATCATCGACGTAGATGATATCTGTATTAAATTCATATTACTGAACCCATTACTGAATTAAGAAACTCAATTGAGGGGCATTAACCTATTTGAACAAAAATCCTTAATGTAATGTTTTTTTCCTACAGAGTAAGTTTAAAGTCATGTTTAATTTGAGGTCAATGGGACCTATTTAGATGCCTATGCACCTTGCAGTGGATAATTGTATGCTCCCGGCCCAGCAAGTATTAAGAAATGGATTCGGATTTCTAAGAAAATATTATTTTTAATTTTACTAAAGCCAAAAATATCCCCCAAGTGTGAGGGGGGCGCGACCCATGACCTTCGATCCCCCCCCCACCCCTGACGGAAATCCTTAGTGAATCCTTTCTCCTGAATTTACGACCGGGAGAGAAGAATTGTAGGAGTAAGTTGAATCGTTTTCCTTCCTGAGGAGTGGCATAGAATAGAATGGGAAAAGTTGGGACGGGCGTCAAGAATTTCCTAATGAAAAGACATTACAGCGGTCGAAGAATTCACGGTTGCAGACGAGGAAGCATTGCTGGAAAACATTCGTTTCGAGTGTGACACAATGACAATCGGAGACATTCCATGCATTGAAATAGCATAACAGCGAACAATAGAAAGTATCCTTCGGAACCTGCTGTTGGAGATGGGTGCAGAATATCAAATGGACAGATTTAATTGGAAGCGCGGTAGCATTTAAAAAGCGTAGAAGTTTAAATCAACACCTCCGTATGTATCAAGGAGATTCAAGATGGGTTGGATGCACTGAAGGCACACATAAAGGCGGCGCATTCCTCAGGAACGGAATATCTCGTAGTAGGTCTTCACGTGAAAGACGAGTTCCTCGATTAAGTAAATAGGGATTTTGAAAACCGTTTATCATTCGTTTTTAATAAGTTCTACCAGTTGATGTGTAAATGACTGTGCAAGCGTCAGTACAGCGACATTTGTTATTTATCGATACCGGCAGAAATGGAGGACTGAAGGTATAAAATTTGCAGCCTATTCCAATAATATTCTGAATATTCGATAGATACGATAACTTTCCGTATGGCGGAAACTCATACATCCACACTGTATGTATTTGATTGACGGTTTTGGAAATATTGGTCGATGTATGGCATATTAGAAATCTACGATATTGTTTCAATGTACTAGATAATTATTTCAATGTTGATATTAATTTTTGTTTACTAACTCCTACGCATAACATAATGTTATGCGTAGGAGTTATCTGGGCGTAGGAGAATTAGGTTTGTACGCGGAAGAAAATGGGGTCGCAAGCAATCAGGTTTCCGATTAAAACCATGTTGAATTTATTGATGGAATTGAACTCTTACGGTTAGTAGTATTGGATAAATGAAACTCCAATAGCCTTAAACAGTTTGCCTTTCAAAACAAAATATAAATGAGATTATTTGGCTAACGCCACAAGTCAAAGGGTAAATGGTAAATAAGGAAAGCGATAAGAAAGGTGAATACGAATACGCGTATTTCGTTTACCCTTTGACTTGTGGCGTTAGCCAAATAATCTCATTTGTATTTTGTTGTGAAAGGTAAACTGTTTACGGCTATTGGAGTTTTCATTTATTCAACATGTTCAATTTGATTCAAATGGTTGATATTGGGAATAGTATATCTAATTGCCCTCCAGGCAGCGCAAAATATTGCCTTGGTTAAGCGACCTGACACCCCGGAGCCAAATCCTCGGCATAGTAGTTCAGTGATGAATTGCATCGAAGGAAGTCGAGGTTTAGAGTCTCACGCGGTTGTCCCAAGGAACCTCGAAGCGGAGGAATTCCAGGGATATTTCCAGTTGGCATTTTTTTACTAGTGTGGAGCAGTGGGCGTGTGTCGGTCTCGCTTAAGCTTTCACTATCGTTGTTCCTTCTCTCGCCGCGAATTTTGTTGCTTGTCTCCTATTTTTTTCTACTTCGCCACACTACCGTTTGGGGGCGGTCGAGATGCGTGTTCGCGTGGCTTTTACGTTACTTGAAATTGTACTGTACATCAAATCATAGTGTGTGTACTTTGATTTAGATTTCCTTTTTATGTCATTCATTCAATTTTATTTTTTTATAATTTAGACAATTTGCAGTTTCGAATGATATAATATTTCAAAATCTGACCTTATATATTGGTTATGTAGGAGGAAAGTCCTCTTCGTGGGAAACAAGGGATTCCTAAGTTCCAAGTGGGAAACAAAGGACTTGGGAACCCCTTGTATCTCATGAAGAGGGCAGGCAAGTCATAGGTTTATCAGAAAGGTACAGGACAACATGAGTTTTATTGGGGGACCAACGGAAGTAGTATCATGTCATCATCGATATCTTTCTCCCTCTTTCCCCACATTCGGTAACAACAATCGAGATCCCTGGGGCATGAAGTCATGCAGATGACTGATCTACATGATACCCCTCAGTCCTCCTCGACGGCGTATGATGGGGGGTGTTAGAGAACCACAATTATTCTTTAATTCCTAAGTACTTGCTTAAAGTTCCTTAACGCTAGCATTACTAAACTGAGTTTACTAAACAACATAACTAAAAACTGAGTTAATTATTACATGATGTAGGTATGGGCATGTATGGGAACTCGTAGTCCAGGGGTAGAGCATTGGACTGCTGACCAGAGGACCCGGATTCGATATTCGGCAGGAAAAGGGCCTGCCCCCCCCCTACCCTGACATGTGAATCTCACACGCAGTTGAGCCTAGTTTTTGGTGAACTCTATCACATATCAAACCGACCTTCCGGTTGATATGTGCATTTATGGTTTACAACATGTTTGTGTGTGAAGTCTACGAGTGTTTTTGTATAAGAGCTAATACGTATTCAAACGCGTGTATGAACTAATAGTGGTGCATACATGGTTTTTGCCCTACCACCACTCCCCGCCAAACGCCCTTAAAAAACTTTTTATTTTTCTCCCTTCTCCCATTGCTTGAGCTCGTACATATTTTGGCAAAACTCTTGAAGTCGGCTAGGAGTTAAAATTATTAGAATTACTTACACAAGTTCAAAGAAACTGCGGGAGATGTCGCGACTATATTACAATTTATTAGCATTATATATATATATATATATATATATATATATATATATATATATATATATATAGATATGCTTTCGTAGACGTAACACGGAAGTGCCGAATAGTACAATACACAGTAACACACAATATAGAAACACAAAAAAAGAACACTCACACGTATTTTCTTGATATTTCGACGGAAACAATCCGTCTTCCGGAAGTCTCACTCTCTATCCGTGGCTTCCGTCTCTGCAATAACACCCCCTCCCAACAGAAATACTTGGACCAGCTGCATGAATCCCTCAGAAAATGTGGGTACCCCGAAAAACTGCTAAACAGTAAAATCCTCAAACCGTCAACACAATACACTCCCCTCCCCAAACCAAACCGCCCAAAATGCCCTAATCTTATCACCACTTTCTTCCCCGGAACACACAAAATTAAACATCTAATCCGTGACCTCTTCCCAATTATCAATAACACTCAGTCCACATCACTTTTGTTCCCACACTGTCCCTCTGTTTCATTTAAACGCCCGTCGAACCTGCGAGACATCTTTAAGTCCACAAATCCAACTTCAAGCACCCCCGTCTCTCCCCCGCCCCTATCCGCACCATGCAACCGCCCACGCTGCAAATGCTGTCATCTTTTAAGACCCTCCCCCTCACTCAGTACCAACTCCCAACCACTCGCCACCTGTACCTCAAAAAATATTATATATCGCCTCTCCTGTAACTTCTGCCCTGCCTTCTACGTGGGCGAATGCACGACCGCACTTTCCCTCCGCATGAATAACCACCGATATTCCACCAAATCTCCCACCTTTCTTAATTACCCCATCCCTACTCACACCGCTTCCCACAACCAATCTTTTGACGACTGCTTCTCTGTTTCGGTTATTGAAATCCTTCCCAAATCTGCGAGTATAATAGAAGTGAGAACCCGCGAGATGGCGCATATCTGGGTGGCCCAATCATTCAAACCGCCCGGGCTGAACCAAGCCCACTGAATGCATCAATTGGCTGCCTACATATCCCCCCCACTCCCTTGTTCATTTCCTATTGATCCCTTTACCTCTCCTTCCCCCACCTCTCCCCCGCACATCCTCTCCGCTCTTCCCCGAGAACGCCATTCTGAAGACGACAGCCGTGCTGTCGAAACGTAAAATAACAAATTGTGAGTGTCCTTTCTTTGTGTCTCTATACTATATTCTAAAAATCTACATCTGTGTTTTATATATATATATATATATATATATATATAGTATATAGTAACATATATATATATATATATATATATATATATATATATATATATATATATATATATATATTAATACATTAGCAGAGTCATGGTCTAATGCGAATTACAATGCAACAATTCCGAAGCATAGAAATTATCCCGGTCAAGCCGAATGATTTTTACACTTTGAAATTGTTACATCAGAATTACTTAGTTCTGCCGTGGGACCAGAATTCACAGATTTTACCACATTTTCTCGGAAAAAATCGTCAGACCCTTACCCCATTACTTCGGCTCGCATTTTGACTCTAGTTTGAAGTAAGCTCGCTATTTAACTTATGTAATATAATTACTCCTCTTTACTCATATCAGTTCGCGAATTCGGGCAAGTTTTTTTTGTTGTGGGGGATGGTTGGAATTATCAGTTTTGTGCGGCTGTTTTAAACATTTCAGGATCTAGCTGGTGCTCGTTCGGTTTTCCCATAGGAGGCTTCCGCGGTGCGTTCGATGACGTCACATCTCGAGGGAAAAAAGGGTTTTTAAAAAAATATAAAGTGGAAGATCGTGGCGTGCGTAGAAGGGATTCGGGGAGATGGAAGGGAAAACTTTGAAAACAAAACAAAAAAATATGGCAGACCTATCTCCCTCTCGCCATTGACTGTCGTGCAGTAAGTGAGCCTGTTCTGTCTTCTTCATTTATTTATTATTTTTTATTTCCCTCAAACCCCACACCCTAATCCACTCCCTCATCCTCTCACAGGCTCAGCCCCCGCCTCCACGACTCCCTTCGCTCTTCTCTCTCACCACATACTCTCCCCTCCCATTTACCTCTCCTTCCTTCCCTTCCCCTTGGCAATCCCTTCCCGCCCCCCTCCGCATTCCATTCTCACGGCAACCCAACAACCATCGCCGCCGGCTCGTCCGTCTCCAGAGAAACAGTGAGAGGGGGGAGGGAGTAATATGGAGAACGCGCGCGCGGCCTTGAGGTTTCGCTCCCGGCCGCTGGCGGCACTTGTCTCGAGCAGCCCCAAGGCAAGGCAGAGCGGCGACGGGGCGAACCGTTGTGGAGGAATGGATACAAACTCCGTCGCACAACAATAATTACCGGACTAATATGGAGTGCGAGTTTGCTTATTGTTATCTTTCTTTTGTTCTAAGGTTGAAAGTAATGCTGCCCCTTCTTATGGCTCCTCAATTTTCCGTTTCCCTTCTCTTTCCGAGTTGGATTTGTCGGTCGCGCCGATGGTTTTTTTTAATGCTTCGCTCGGCCTTTTTTGTTTTTTTCCTATTTAATTTTGGGGCATCATCATCACGACTTCACCGGCCTCTCCGGGACCCAGGAGCAGGTGAATTCCAGCTTTCCGTGTTTTCTTAGGTTCTGTGGATTGAATAGACTTCCCTGACGAAACATCTTCTCGCATCGTTCGCATAATCGTATGCCTTGTTTTCATTGCTAACATCTCGCGGTGGTGGGGTTTTCTCTTACAGTCTCACTGCTCTCCAACTAGCTAAGTCCTACCGTGGTAGCCCATTGATTTCGTGACGCAGCAATAGTTACTAACATTCCATGCATTCCTGACGGTCAAAGGGATGTAAAAACAATATTTGTGCGCATGAATTATGCGTGTCTTCCCGTCTGACGTTTGCATCAATATTTCAGTTTTCCTTATGCTGTATAATAAGAAATAATATTACTAAATCTATTTCACCACTCTCAATTTGCATAATATTAATGGTTACTGAATGAGCATCTTTGGCCGTAATATTAACTAAGTGCAGAATATACTCACGTCAAAGTGGATTTTATTACACTATACATTTGGTCAGTTGTCGAAAAACGTATTCGCCTAGCCCACCATTCCTGTTTTTGAAATAATTTTGTTAAAATCTTGATTAAAAGCTGTCTAATTAAAATCTGATCCCAGAGCAATGTTCTTAGCCGTGAATATTACGTTCAAGGGTATGTGTGCATGCATGTGTCCCTTGAGGTTTTGAATGAAGATTTTGTCACGTTTTACCATGTCCCGTAGCAGCCTCATGATTCGGCCGTACGAGTTCAGCAGGGACCTTTGCTCAATACCGTTCGTAGCTGTCTTTCGTAAACATTTTATAGCAAATAGAACTAATCTCGTTTGAAGTACAATACGGTGCAAGGTAAAGGAAGACAGAACCGAGTATTATTCCAAATATTCAAAATTTGTGTCCAATGTATTTACCGATCTAAGTAATAAAAAACTCCAGCACTCACAATACTCTACCCCGGACCTTTTCTAAAAATAACCCCGGGATTAGTTTGCAGATTTCTCCATCGATTATTTTCCTATTAATTTAGACCAGAAAAAAACGTCTTCATTTCCTTCCGTATACTTAGAGAAGCTAAGCTTCATTAGGCTCGTTTTAGGAAAATGTATTCTGAAGGTAAGAGAGGGTGTGACCCCACTTTAGTTAGGCCACCTTTGTAACACGCGGCAAGTCTTTGGGATCCATGGGAGAAGACGTTAATTCAAGAATCGGAAGAGGTTTAGAGAAAATCTGCCAGATTTGATGAAAATTGGTTCGAGGAGAAGTAATCTTGACGAGTTAATATTGGAAGAATTGACATGCAAAGCAGGCTTAACTTGCACTTTTAAAAGGCACAGGACACCTGAGCTGTACTGGAGTTCAGAAGGAATTATTTTGGCACGAAATTATATTGGTGAATTCGATCACCGGGATAAAGAGATATACCCTGTCGCGTTATGGAATCAAGTAGTCGTCCTTCCCTAGCACGATACAAAATTGAACCAAAACGTTCGAGTGTATTCATTGAGAGACAAACATTTGATGAATAAGTAAATAAAAGCATGATGTATGTTTTTTGGAATGTGTGTGTGATCAGGTGTTTTTCTGCATGAGCTGATTGCATGTATGAAGTTATGGTTACGTATGTATGGCTGGTGCCCGACCACACGCTCTGGCGGTAACTTCGATGTATTATGTAGATGTAGAATACAGAAGGATTATCAGCATCGGCTAGTTCCAAGCCAGCTCGTATTTTTTAGGATTAGTTGGGTTGTCGGAGTTTTAGCATAACTACTTGCAAATGCATTGGTCTTCTAGTATGATGAATCAGTATTCCCATCACCGTGGTGATATCACCCGTACGTATGTCGGCGTGGCGATATCACACTTAAATGTAACATAAACGTGCTCGCTAGTTTCTTTCCGTTATATTCGCAAATCTAGATGTCTGCTCTGGGGCGTATCATATTAATCCCAGTATATACATACATTTGTATTCGTTAAGTTGTTATCCAGAATACATATATCATGGGCACAATGGGTATGGACATATCCCATTGCTTGTGTGTGTGTTTATATATACGATATATATGTGTGTGTATATATATATATATATATATATATATATATATATATATATATATATATATATATGTATGTGTGTGTGTATATATGCATATATGTTACTTTATATATATTTATATGTATAGGAAAATCTCTGGTAGTAGTCGCAAATGCTCTAACCCTGTACTACCACGACCCACAGTATAAATTTATATGTGCATATATATGTATATGTATAACACACTTAAAACACAGGTATATACTATACGTGTATCACAAGTGTGTATGTATGCGTCTACACACATACACTTTTGAATACGCACACGCACATACATACGCACGCAACAGCGGTTTTTTACACTCATTCACATGCATAGACTTTGAGAACGTTTAGCAGTCCGGCGTGAGACTCAAACCACAGTAGTGTGTCGTCGAAGGTCACGTATTGAATGGGCGTATTAAGAGTCGCATTTTACGGCCACTACTCTTGGGGGGCATATATATTTTTTCGGTGTCCTCTTGCAGCCGAGGGCCATCTCATGTCGTTTCAAATACGCGCGTTTGAAAGGAAGTGCGCGATGTTGCTCATTTATTTTCAGGAGAGAGCGTCTCAATCCCTTCTCCCACACCCCCTTCCTCCATCGCCAGAGTCGTGATTGTCGGTTGCCCCTCTCTCGGCTGCATTATTAATGGGCCGGATACGCACATTCCGAATGAGCATTTTCTCCTCTGATCCATCGGCAGTCATGCTTAATCTCCCTCGCCCAAGTCATCCAGTTTTAAAGAGTTTTCAAGGGCTGTTTGCAAACGGACGAAAGCAAATGCAGCTACTCACCGTTTATCTTAAATTGCAATGTGTTATTATGCTAAAAGAAACCAGCAAGGAAAATGTAATTAAGGGTCTTGGAAATGCGCAGGGGTAGTTTATGGGAACGTAACTAGCCCCATGGTGAAGAGTCTTCTATTTTGTGCGTGTACTCAATTATCCGTAATCTATATTCCCGATAGATGAATTCGTTTGAGTAGGTTTATTTCAGATATAATAATATAAAACGAATGAGGTAAACGAGGAGCTTCAAATGAATTGGGAAATCCTGTTTTATGGAAGCAGTATGTCAAGCAGAGCAGAAAAGCGGATAGCAAAAGCAAAAGATAATTATTGTCAGTCAAGATTGCAGCGTAATTAAATAATTTACACAGAATCCAAGAGTTTATAACGAGGACTTTTTGTTGGAATATCTCCCGAAGTCAACTTTATTTTCAAATAAATTCACGACGATCGGCTTTGACGATGAAGATAATTCTATGGCTCGTACTTGATGTTACATGCGGCAGAGCGGATATCTATTACATGGTAAAAATAATGACGGAGATGGAATAGCGAGCACATTAAGGTGAGATTCAATGGTATTCCGGTGATACGATCAGGGCAATTGAAATACTGATTAATCATCCTAGGGTAGCTAGCTATTCATTTGCGCGTAGGAAAGCTATTCATAACATTCCTCCAGTGATTTTTAAAATCCTCATTTAAGAAACTTTTGGTTCGTAGATGGGAAATTAGTCGATAATTTAATAATTAAAATAGTGATATCATTTCGTGCTAGGTGGGCCGGCATACAGAATTCGGCTATTGTTAGGGGCCCCATCTGTAAAAATTTTGATTTAGGAATTCGTCGTAATTCAAAAAAGGACCACTAGCATTTGGAATAGAAGATACATTTAGGTATTTATGGTTACGGTGTACTATTCTCTCTCTCTCTCTCTCTCTCTCTCTCTCTCTCTCTCTCTCTCTCTATATATATATATATATATATATATATATATATATATATATATATATATATATATATATATATTATATATATAACAAATAATTTAAGAACACTCACACGTTATTTCTTGATAATTTCGACGGAATTTAGCTCCGTCTTCATCGGAAGAAACAGAAGTACTTTATAAAAAAATATATATATTACAAATAAATATATTCTGCAAGCCGCCACGAAGACGTATTTCAGAGGATGTGCTGTCAGCAGCCATCCGGATTAATTAGTATTTATTATCATTGCCTTGTCATTTTAGCTTCGGATCGAATATTTTTCGGTGCGCTATGTTTTCGGCTATTTTAACGATGAATTCTACGAGGGAAGTATTTTTCTAATGGGTCGGCTAAGCTCTCAGTTTCTCTCGTTGTGATCTAGCTCCGCTGGTAAACAATCATTTCCTCTGAGTCGGGATTTAACTCATGCGGATTGTGTTTTGTCCTGTGGGTCAAACCGTGCAAATAATCTTCGCGCTTTCGGGTACTCCCGAAACAGGATTTCCATTAGTAAGGTGACGCTCACTGTTCGTTCATAATGATTTCTCAAGGAACAAGTAGCTTCTCTCGGTATATTTTTCATATCCAGAATAGGGCCTTTTTTTCTCTGTTCCAAATTTTCGGCATCTGCTGGAGGTGAGCTCTAACCTAAGAGAAATAGATTCTTCCGTCCAGCATAGAACCGAATGAAAAAATACTAACTTCTTTTATCATTCGGTTCTATGTTGGAGGCAATGTATTCTATTGTTGGAGGAACCAGGTCTCCGGGCATGGAAATGACACTCCAAGTCTTTTAGCAAGGTCCAAACCACGTTAATGGCGATGAGAAGTCAAACACCGATGCGTCAGCTATTCGAAACATCGCGACGCGTTGAATAACAGGACTCAGCTATAACTCTCTTCTTGTTAATTTTTCATTTACCATTCAGGCGACTGCTATTTTTTGGAATATAATCTGTCGTTTTTATCATTCAAAGTAAATATATAGTGAATATATATTCAATCCACCGATGCAGTGCTGGTATACAATCATTACCTCTGAGTCGATGATGCGGATTGTGCGAATTCCTCATATAAATATTATTATTAAGTAATCTATCGGTTAAGGTAGGTTTTTGATGGACATAACTACCAAATAAATATTTTGTGACTCCTAGCAAAACGCAAACCAGCAACCTACCTACATTAAGTCCCTCTTCATCTCTGTGTACTTCCTTCCTCCCTTCATCCCGTCCAACATCCCTATCCTATTCTTGACCATTCCTCGTTTGCCTAACATGCTCCCCTCTATTACAGTTTTCAGTGTCCTCCTGCCGATCAATAGGCCCTCCATCCATATTACCTGCCTCCTTAGGATTTCTCCCAACAAACCCTTCTCCTCGCCCACCATACGAGGTCTTATAAATACGCGAACTGAGGCTGTAAAAAAATTATTTTGCGACATTTAGTCTTCATCGAGTTTGTCCCTTTCAAAGCACACCCCATTAGTTGCTATGCACTTATTCCATCTTTTTTCCACTGTTGAAAGCACCCTTGGAAATCCTCGGCAGTTAGGCTTTTTAGTTTCCTCGTGGTTTCTTGTTTTATTGTGTCCACATCTTCCCAGTGATGTCCCCTCATCACATTTTTGCATTTTGGGAATAAGAAAAAGTCGCAAGGGAAGAGATTTAGCGAATAAGGAGGATGATCAAGGATAGTAATTGAATTTTTTTGCCGTAAACTGGTGAAAAATCAATGCTGAATGTGCTGGTGCATTGTCATGGTGAAGGATCCATCCAGCGCCTTGAGTCAAATTTGGTCGCTCACGACGCATGCGACCTCTCAAACGCCAAGAACTGTAAGGTAGAACTCAGCATTTATTGTTAGGACAAGGTACCGCATACGATCAATGTTCTCGTCAAAACAGGTGGTTGGAGGTCGTCCTGGCCTTGCATCATCCGTGGCGTCTTGTCGGCCTTTAAAACGGATGTTTTCTCCCGAGCACTATCACCGTAAACAGCTATCTACATTTCTTGATAACGTTTTTTGCACTTGACCAAAAACTTGATAATGATTCGTTGCTCCGTGATTTCGTCAATTTCCATTTTCAACCAGCAGTAAAAACAAGAGCAACAGAAACTAACTTAACTGGTACCATACGCACAGCTCGACGATCCGCCAAGCACAGACGGCTCATTGGGTTTCAGGTAACTAGCGCCGCTAGTCGGCGGGGATATAGTCCGCGTCTTAGCCTCCAAATTGCACCAGTTCGCGTAGTTATTGGGTTGACCTCGTATCTAGCAGGTTACCAGTGTAGGAGCCGTATCCACAGTATTTCTCGGCAGAAAAAATTTTTGCCAGGGCTAATGGTAAATTCATTTAGATTCAGGAAATTCTCTTGCTTCTCTCACGCATTTCCATTCGACAATGCATCTTAGGAATTGAATGCGCCTAACAAAGATATTATTTCTATTACCTTCTATTTGTTGGCAAGCCTCCTCCACTATCCATTTGCATAATTCCTTATTTCATCGGTGTGATCGATAGTAACGGATTAGGTACATTTGATGTAATATAAGAGAGGTGCCCATTTTTGTGGAAGTGTCTCAGAAAGTTGCTGGAACCGTAATATAGCCAACTTCTCCGGAGTCGATTAACTATAATATCCATCCGATGCTGCGACCTACATCTTGGACTGCCCACCATTCGAACACTTCCTTGAGGTTTGAAGAATTGGTATCCTCGACCTTCTGCGTTAATTTGAAGAACGTTATAACCCGTGGCTGTCGCCTCCAGCATATTTTTTTTCTTCCGGTGGAGCTCCAGTAATGATTTCGACAAATATCTCCACAGAGGAAGCACTAATAACTGAGACAGCCATTCGTCGCTGGCGAATACGGCGGTATGTACAGTCTCCGATTTTAGCGTGGGTTAACTTTTAAATAAAATAAATTACGGGAAGAAGCTACTGAATATAAGCGTTGCCGATTTTCGTTTCTTAACTTTCATTGGAGTTCATCCTAAGCCTTTGATAGTAACCTGTTGAACGTTAATAAACCGAGTTAAAAATGAGTTTTGGGAGTAACTTCTCACTCTTTGATTTTTTATTCAATTCAAAGTATGAGGCATCTATTTCATTTGAAAAAAAACTTAATTTTTATAAACTGAACGTTAAATCGAAACTCCTTTAAAGTTAGTTCGTCAGGCGGAAAGGGCGATAGGACGACTTCTTCAACTTTTTTTACGGAATGGGTTTTACAGAAATGCTTAAACTTCTGTAATGGTTAATTTTGTCTTTGATGAAATCACAATCGTGTACTAGGTAATTTGTTCAGTTTAAAAAGCACTCGGGAGTTGATTCGTGTAGGAGTTAATGCGATCAGTCGATTTTGACGTCTATCACAATCACTCCCACGCAAGATCACTATCGACCACGGCCGAGTTCGATTATTTTGTTGGACTTTTTCGGAACTGATTTTGAGTTATCGTGAACAGCGTATTTATTGTCCTTTTCGTGCATTTTAGAAACAATTAATTACTGATGATTAAGAAAAAATCAATGATTGATTGAATTCTCGAAGATTACTTCAGATGGATTTGAACGTCTCTCGTACATCAGTAACCGGCGATCGCTTTTTACGTATACGCGACGTGATTTCCTAGTTATGTCGATTTGGCATTCGTTTTTATAGGAATCGGTCATTTGCAAAGTAAATCGTGTGTGTGTGTGTGTTTCGGGTTTTATATTGTTGATTGCTGATGACCGACATTAAATTATCGACATTCGTATCATTATCGAAACTTTAAGTGAAAACAATTCGTCGTGGATGTAATGGGTCGATTTAGGCACGTTTAACTTAGCACCGACCGATGAATATTTGTGCTAACGGAAATTTTTCTCCGCGTTTTCTAAGAGAAAATGGGCAGCAAAGAGCTCGGCTGGCCAAATGGAAGTCATCCGATCGTTGTGAAAGTGTATATAGTGGTAATTAAAAGATGGGGTGACCGATAGCTAAGATAATTTCCGCTATTAGGGATAGGTGGATAATTCGGAAGTGTAAGGATGTTCAGGATATAGAGCGCCTGCAGAGTAAGTGCAGGGACCGTTACTGTTTACCCACTTTCCCCTAGGAAGGCCACCGCAGTGCCATATACATAAACTATGCCTTCCAGAGATACTCCATTGGCTCTGAGGATTCGATAATTTACCCTTTAATAACAAGGGTAAGGACTAATATTAAGAATGAACAATCCTGCCACCTCTGGGATTCAAACCTGAGTCCTCGAGGTTAGGAGGCAGTGCATCAGCTACCACGCTTATCAACAATTTCCGTTTGTGAGTTTGGCCCTTGTGGTGCACAGAAAGGAAAACTCTAGGCATCTCTCCTCTCCATTCGTCTGACCGGAACGGTAAAACATGTCGTTTCCGATAGAAGCATTTCCCTGCTGATCTGCGTGTTTGTGTGTGCGTGCGTCGGTGCGACCCCGCGCCGCGTGAGCTGCCTGCATTTGTCCAGGAAACACAGTAGAGTGAGCACGCCGGTCGACCGTGCCTCCCCCCCCCACTTGAATCCCATCTCCCACACCCCCTTCCCCCATATAAACCGACCATCTTCCCCCTCCCTCCCTGCCCCGCTCTTAACACCTCCACCCCGCGCCCCACCTCATGGGGGGCGATTGATGAATTGCGTTTCTTTGATTGCTTGGCCGGAGAAGGGACCCGATCTCCTCCAACATCCGTGCTTAGCCGTCCGAGTCGTGAGACTAGGGGGTGTCAGAACGCAGGTCTTTAAAGGGGAATTTTCGTTCTCATTGCCTTTAACTCATTCTTCGCGCTGGAGAGAGGATGCCAAGCGGTTGTCCGTGGGCCACTGGTGGTCCGCGGAGTAATCTTTATCAAGCAGCAACAAAGATTGGCTCTACATTTAAAGCTGCTACAACCATGCAACGTTCAATAATTTTGCTCTGATTAAACACGTGTAATTACATGTACGAATGTAAAACCGATTGGCGGGAGTAGACCGCCAGGCATACATGCGTAACTATTAGTTTATACTTGCATTCTATATTTATACGCAGTCTATACTTGCATTTGAATGTATATTAGCAATTTACACAAATTCCACCACCCATAGGTCATGCAATAATTAATTGAATCTTTAAATATTTTTCTTAAAGTAAATATATTATTCTTTTACTTCTAGTTTTCTCCTACGAGTATTATTACGTATTGTTCAAGGAAAAAAACGAATACTAGAATCTGCCGGTGACGCTGTACATGTATATCTATCATTTTGGCTTACCTACAGGTAAACTATTATTTAACGACTAAACTACTAACTACGGTAAATCGAAGAAACACCCCTCTCTTGCCTTGTAATTAAATTTTCCTACAATCCGTGTAGTGGAACTTAGCTTGTTCAAAGCTGACCCGCATATTCTTCCGACATGTGTATAATCAATGGAATTGCCGTTTCATGTTAATGATAAGTAATTTATTGACCATATTACTTTCAAGATATACAAACGAATAATAAATCAAACGCATCTTTGCTTAACGTAGATCTTGTGTCCCTACTGCTTTGGCCAGCTTCGTCTTAAGCATTGCCAAAATAGTTTACCCGCTCTAGTTTATGAACTTGTATTTTAATATTTAACTGAGCCTTCCTCTTTCTGGAAAACAGCGCAACCTTTGTATTGTTTATATTTACTCTCACTCGTACCTATCTTCTTGACTTTTTAAAATGCTCATAAATGCTTTTAACCCCTTGGTTGAGTGGATAACCACAACTTGTGCATCGGAAAACCTAACTGATTTTATGAATTACCCTCCGACTTTCATTCCTAACTCTCTTCCCATGCATCTTTTACCATTGGATTATAAATAAATATGCTTTCAGTATGTTTTCGTATGTTTGTTGTAAATGTATCAGTTTTAATTTATCAGTAATTTCAGTCTTTTATATTTCTTAATCATCAATTTCGTAATGTGGGCAGTTTCCTAGTATCAACGTTAGTTATGGACATGTCGCATATAACTTGGAGGGACAGCAGAGACTTACAAAGAGCAAAAATGAAGCAAATAAGACATTGAAAATCTTTCCGCAGTGTTAGTCTTAAAGTATTTGACAAACTTAAGCGACTCTCTGCAGATCCTACTTAAGACGATAGGTAGAGAGTTGGCGATTACGGCGAGTTAAATTCTGTTCTTTGTTAATATTTAACATAGCAGATAGGTGTTTGGATCTTCCGTTTCGCTCTCTCACTGTTTCACTGATGATTCCTTGTAAGTTCTTAAAGGTGAGTTTTCAACGAATGTGTACAGGTTCTCCCTTTCCTTCTTTCTTCTCTCCCGATCGCGAATCGTCCGTGGGAAAAAAAGGATTCCCCCACGGATGGTATGTTTCCTCCCGTCCCACTCTTTAACTTTTCACCCCGGCTTCGCGAACCATTGTAATGCTGAGTTAGAAGATTTATTCTTTCCGTGTCGCCATTTAAACTCATCGCCGATGTTTTTTCCGGTAGGGTGAAGCTGTGCGTTTTCGTGCAAGCACCCTATATTCCGTATCATCGCCTGACCTGCGCCGTTTTTTTTTACCGACTCCCCAGTATCACCAGGAGGGAAACCAATAGCCGACGGTGAGAGTCGCGTGCTGTATTTTCATGTGAGGCGAGAAAATGATAAAAGTCATTGATAGACCTGGGTTTTCCCTCGCAGCCGCGACAACAATTGAGAAGCGCAGCTCTTGTTGGTCAGCTGCGTCCCGATTGGCTCCGCCGTCAACGAATAACACGAGATCGAACGTATGAAAGCGGACATCGAGTTTCGTACGTAATCTTCACGCGTCGATTGAGTTCCATTCTACGTATACTTATGTTACGAAAATCCCGCCTTTACAGATAGACAACTCACTTTCCCTCTTATCCCGCATTCTTCACGACATAAGCCTTGCTGTTCCAGGTCCCATTAATGCCCGAGGCGTATCTATATAAGATTAATCAAGACCATCCGACCGAAATATGTGTAACAACAGCCAAAATCAACCCCCCTCCTCCCTATCCCCGCCATGAACTCCCCAATTCCCACCACTCGTCCGATGAAAGTTACTTTTAGGCAGATCTACGGATATCCCAAATCTTGTTTCTCCTCCCTGTTGGGTCCTATGTTTGGAGTGACAGCTAATTATTTCACTTCTTCCTCTATAATTACATCTGCCCCCCCCCCCGCTGACTGGTCCGACGACGGGTCGGTCCTTCGGCTTTTACTCGGTGACGGTCGGGAATTCTGCCCTCGTGGGTAAATTTTTAAGCCTTTTAGAAGGGGTTCCTGCCATTCCCTCGCCAATTAAAAGCGACCGAACTGGTTCCAAGAGGTTCCGCCACCGGAAGCGCTGGGGAAAAAATACATTTCCCGCTCCCCCTCCCCTCTCCCACATCCAATCGGTCTGCTGTTCCCCCCACTTCCCTTTCCCCTGTTCCCTTTCCTCCTCCTTTACGTGTCCACGGTCGAGCGTAAATTCGACGGGAAGACGCTCTCTTGAGTCAATGGGAGTTATAAGTATTGTCACGTACACAAGCGGCGACCTGGCTTGTGTTTTTTTTTGCCTTTAATTTTTTTGTAACGGAGAGCCGATGTAATAAGTCGTCAAGTCTTCCTAGCCTGTCTCCAAGAGGTGAATTCAAAATGTTAACTCTTGAAACGAACTAAATTTCATTCTTAAAAATCAATGAAATAGGTGCGTATTGAACCTATGAAATGTTTCCTATAGGTAATTTTGGGAAGCTCTGGTTTTGTTCATATTTCGTTATTGACATAGTGTGTTAACTGAGTTGGTAATATATAAAAAACCATAGACACAGCTATCAACCCGAAGGTTATTTTGTTGGATGACGGTAGAGTTCACCCAGTACAAATCCCGACGACGTGTGAAATTCGCACATCTTGGTAGGGGGTCAGTTCCTGTCTCAGTGCCAGTTATGGTTTCCCAGGAAGATCTGGAGCCGTAAAATCACAAAGCTTGGGTGGAGCTCAGTGTCCAAAGAGGCGTCCACTGGATTCGAACCCGGGCCCTCCCGTCAGCAATCCAACGCTCTACCTCTGGACTACCACGTCCCCTTAGTTTGTGCTAAGGTCCACGAACATTTCCCTGAACAATAAATTTTCATCACTATTATTAATTTAAATCGGCTTTCATATGAAGGAGCATAGTTGTTTTCACTGACTTAAGTTCCGTTGAATCGCAACTTAAGAACCAAGTTCATCATTTTTTGTTCAAATGGTATCCAATTAGGTCTATAATGGAGACGTGTGCGTTTATCATTTTCAAAATATATCATACGAGTGTAAATAAAAAATCAAGGATAGCACTTGCTTTCGCGTTTGTGGTTTCTCTAAACGTTATGTTTGTCAGTAATGGCTATCCATGGTTGAGTCATGATTTGCAGGTATCGTAGCAGAGTCGCTCCTCCTAGTTAATTCAAAACACATCCGATATTGTTGTTGTTTCAACGAAAAGAATTATCATTTTCGTAAGTTCTTAGTCACCTCTAATTCCCCAGCGTATGAAGTTATCGAAAACAGAAGACAATCCCCGAAGACAAAGCCCCGTTGCTATGCATACATTGGCGGCTGCCTAGGAGCGGAGAGGGCGAACTTCACCCACCTCCCCCTTGTGAGGTGTTCGTCGAGAAAGCCGCTGAACTCCGAATTAATAACTAGAAAACTCCGTGTTATTTCGTAGAAGTGAATTTCTATTTTTAATGCAATGCGGTACTAGTATTTCAGTCCCAAAAATGTAGCAATTGGTCATCTGCGTAGATATGAAATGTTAGCCTATATTCACGTAAAAGAATCCCAATTGCCCCATAGAAGGACATGGGTATCGGGTAAGTAAAAAATTTTAATTCTTTATCTAAATGACCTCATAAAACCACAAAGCCTATTTAATGCCTACCAATTCGTAAGGTGTTCCCTTCTTAAGAATGCTGCCTGGATCCTGTATTGTGACGAAAAACTCTGCTATAAATCAGTTACTTCTTGATAAATATGGCAATTAAGGAAGGTACTCGTTCAGTGTGTTGTATTTTTGCGCATTTGAAATTTTATCAAATTTCAGTATTGCAGTAATGAGCAATCAATGAAGAACCTTCCTTCAGTTATTCGGGTTCCAAAATTTCCGTTATGAGTGCGTTCCGAAAACCAATCTGCCAACGCCTTACTGAAGTTAATTATTAGACTTGATTCAAGCACTCAACTTCGTTTATCATTCTTGGGTTATAAGGTTTCATGTACGTTGCACAATTTCATGATCATGAGATCTCACCATACTTCGTTCGTTACTCATCATCCAGTTCGAATTTCTGATTAATACTTGGTTCTCTAAATGAGAACGTTCTGAAAACCGTGAAGTTAGTCATTTTTCTTACCTGTCGAACCTCGTGGAAAAGAACGGGAGTCCGGACTTTCGCTCAAAAAATATCTTTTGCCCTTGACAACGTCCCAAAGATTTCGATCTTTTCATGGTAACTAACTACCTTTCCCTGTTAAGGATCCCGTATTTCCAAGACTCCGAAAGCTCGGAAACAACACCCTGGTCCAAATTGAAGGATGATTCTTTCGGGGGAATATCATCCCTTCTCCGTGGATTCCATTTCCTGTTGACAGGCGGAAGGGCTAACAAGAAAATGAAGAATATGACAGAATATGCGTGTAGAATGAATAAAAGCAAATGCCACCCAAGAACCTCGTCTTGTTCTGATATATTGGAACTTAAGCGACTGTAGTACATACTTTCATCCAAGTCTAAATGATTTATTTGGAAATGCTTGATGGGGTTAATTGAGAAATATATAGCTAATTGTTGAGACACGTCAATATCGAAGTTGTTAACGTTAGTCACGATGACTAATGATTTTTCTGTGGAAATAATAGATTATTGACGATGTGACGTCAAATTTTTTTTTCGGGGCCCGACGACAATTTCAAGTCCTTTGTAAATTAGTCTTAAGTTTTTGCAAGCGAATCAGAACTATCCCAGGTGGCAAGCAATGGATAGCGGAAGTAGGAATATAGAATGTCGAGGTGCCACGACGTGTGAGACATTATTTTACCGTTAATTCCACTAAAAAAAATTGACGAACAGCATAACACCCGAGTCAAAGGAAGAATCGTAACCTGTGACCTTCTGGTGAGCTGGAGATCCCGTTACCCACTGTACTTCAGAGATGTCGATCGGTATCGTCAATCCACACCCATGTCACTATTAATTCAGGTGTAGCCGTGTGCAACTTTCGTCAGTCCTCTGTTAAAATAATATCTTCCATATTTTTTTACGCACGGATCATTTATTTATTATCAAATTTGATGTAATAAAAAATATGATGCAGGGAATAACATAAATGTAAAAAGTCTATAAAAATCATAAATTTTGCGTGAAAACGTGAAATTCTGGAGAAGCTACATTTTTAACTGAAAAAAACACGAAGATGGGAGAGAAAAACGTTTTTAATTTAATAGTAGGGCTATGATAATGTAGCAGTGTATTTTTTATTATCTAACTATTGCATTTGATGCTCTTCGTTTGGTTTCCTAGCGAATGCGCATTTACGTATTGCGTGGAAAACCTATATCGTTTGAAAACATTCAAATGAGTACAATTCAATGCTCTTGAAAATCATCGCCATGGCTTCAAGGATTCCTTCGTTCCAGCCAACTTCTGCCCTTTCCTTATTCTTCCTCGCTTTCCTAACATTCTCCCTTCCGTATATAACAGTCTCCAATTCATTCATTCCATTGCCAATCAAAATTCTCTGCACCCACCGTTCCACCTGCCTCTTTTGGTTTTCTCCAAACAATCTTGTCTCCTAATCCACCATGCCCAGTATCCCGTTTGTTTTTGTTCCCGCCCATGTCACTTTTTCCATTCTTCTCTACACCCGCATCTCAAAAGACTCCAATTTACGTCAATCGTCTTGCTTCAACAACCATGTATCCGCGTCGTACAAAACCACGCTCCATATCAAAGTTTGGACGAGACTTTTCTTAGCATCCTTTGTTAACGTCCCTGTCATCGATTCTCTCACCCTTGTGAAAACTTCTTTGCTTGACGGTCTCACTCCTTTGAGCGTATTGGTCCAAAACACTGCCAAGATGGGCACACTCTTCCACGTGCCCTAGTGTTTGCTCTCCTGTTTTAATGTTAAGTTATCCTTCGTCTTTCTCGGAAACCTCGTAACCTTTGACTAGTTTATTTATTCTCATATTCATCGGAAATTAGCAAATAGGCTAAGTAATTGTAGTTTTCCTCATCTGGGCAAATTGAAAAAGTATTCGTAATAATTAGCTTTTTCATTGCCTGAGCATAAGTGATATCTTTTGCCTTAGGGCGAGGTTTCCTATCATAAGTCATTTTGGGGATAGGGTAGGTATCATTCGTGAACCTCGACCAATCAGCGGCCTGATTCCACCGGAGCATGAAGCCATCTCAAGGTGCGTCTTCGGGTGACTGTTGGAGGTGATCGATGATTGAAACCACGCCCCCCACTCCCTCAGCCGACTCTTCGTGTTGGAGGAACATTTTTATTTGATTGTGGGGGAGGCTTCTGGTGAAGTGTTACGTCGAATGATTCCCCCATTGTCTTCAGACATTCGATTTTGAATGAAATCACAAATCGCGGCCCCTTCCTGTGCGATGCGCCTGCGCACCTAACTCGCTGGCGGCACCGTTCTGATCGTCCGTGTCGTTTGAAGTGGCTTTGTGTAATGAACGTCGCAGGTCTAGTTCCACTTGGTGTATCGCGTATCCTGTGGTCCCCGCGGTCCCACACCGTATCGGGAGCATGAGAAGTGAGTGAGTTGCAGAAGCTTTTACGAGGTCCCCTTTCAAGGCTAACCGACGCCTTCCGGGCATGGAAGTCACTCCCATTCCGCTCTACGTGTCGGAACCGATGATTTTTGTGTTGCAGAATTTAAATTATATTTTCCATTGGCGGAATTGCGGTCTGCGTTCGAAAAATTTCGGTCAGGCGTTCGAAGAGTGTTCATCCATTTATCTCCGGCGCTTTTTGGGATGAACTCCCTACTCCCTACCCGCCATCGTGTGATGCCGCGTGAAGTTTTCATTTTCTTTTACCCGAATCAAAAGCACGGCAATTTTTTCGATCCAGTAATAGGAAATTAAGGAAAATGTGTGCCGTCTGTTGCTGTGCTGAAGTGTTGGTCATATTGAAATACCTTTCTGAGAGTCGAATCACCAAAGACATGCATCAGGGAATCACAAAAAATGGTTTTGAAAGAGGATGGGGTAGACAGAAAAAGTCATCACTTTCCAGGGTCTAAGGTTCGCTGCCATAAGACACCATACTCAAAACAAAACATTTACCGAATCTCTTTCTCAGTTCTATTGAAATTATACGTACTGTCAGAAGTCATTTTTCTGTCAGTTTCAAAAGCGCCATCACCCATAGATATTTTCGTTCTTATTTCCTCGATACAGCTTCCATTCTAAGTTACTAAAGTTCCCCAATGCTGAAATGATTTCAGTTGCTCAACAGTATTACCGTCTATGGATATGTCAATGATTGCATCATTTTAACTTGCTCTTAACACTTGTGCCTTTCTTAAATTTATGTTCATTCCGATTTATTTGCTCACGCTTGCAAATACTCTCCATCGCATACCATAGATCCTCTTCTGAATCCGCTATCTGCTTGCATATTTAACGATCTTTATTCTTTAGCCTCCCATAGTGGTATACCTGCAGATTTTTCTGCGGTCTTATCGACTCTTCAGCATAAATATTGAAGTGAGTTGGAGACAATTCCTTGTTTTACTCTCCTTCCAATACCTATTCAACTGTCTCATCATTTCTTCCACTTGCCATCGTCTGTTTTGCATAGTTCTTTTATTATTCTGCTATCCTTCTAGCCAATACCAATATTTTTTAAATATTCAGCACTACACTCCATTTGACTCTGCCAAATTCCTTCTTCCAATTGGAAACATATACTATACACAGGACCCGATTTACCTCTAACACTTTTTCGCCTGTCATCCTAAGACACACAATGGAATCTCGTGCCCATTTACCCTTTTCGTATCGAAACTGGTTTTTGCCCATTTTGTCTTCTATTTTCCTCTCTATTTTTCGCAGTAAGAGTCTTATTAAAACTTTCGTGAAATGACAGGCAAAACTACTTCTTCTAACATATTTACATTAATATCAATCGAGCTCCTTTGGTAATGGAAAGAAAATTTTCATGTGTAACTGTGCAGGCCAAATCCCTGTGTCATATACGTATTCTATTGACTAGACTGGTCAATCTAGATATTGCATTGCATCCTAATGCTTTCAAAGCGTCAGATAATAATCTATCTCAGTCCAATTCTTTCTCGAATCGCCACCTCCTCTTGTCATCTTAATATCTTTGGTACTCCATCATCTTCATCTCATTCACATTCATCTTCTAGCACTAGTCTTGTATGATCAATATGTGAATCATATAATTTCTCGGCGTACATCACCCATACTTGTTTGTTATCTTCCATGCATAACATTAACTTTCGATCTTTATTTAGCATCCCCTTTTCGCTCATTTTCCTTGGTTCTCTCCTCGTTCTGTGAGTGTTTTCACTGTTAAATGTTGAAAAACAGGCCCTATGGGATGGCCTCTCTGATTTTTCTTTTCGTTTGGATCACAATGGGTATTTCTATGAAATGGCTTCGTAATTGATTACCTCTGTGCTCGTTACGTTCTGGAGTAACGTTGGTATCGCGAAATCCTCGAGCACCATGATCATCTTGGGTTCAAATGATCATCACATCGCCCTAGCCATTTGGGAAGTTTGCCTGAGAAAAGGACTGCTAATGTTGCCAATTCTCTCAGAGGTGATATTAAGACAGCGTTGGTGTTTTTGAAATCGCCAGGGAAATTGAAACGTGTTCATCGGCAGTAACTGTGTGAGTCACCACTTTCGGCCGTCCCAAAGCATATTGAATCTGTCTTCTAGAACACACTCCTGCCTAGAGATGGTCAATATGTATCGAGATCAGTTTGCATCGATGATTGCCATTCAATAATATCGTATAGATTGTTTTTCGATTATCTAAATATCGCTATTATTTTTCTACTTATGATTTGGCTCGACAGCCTTTCAATTTTTTTAAACGAACATACGAACGCCTGCATATTGGATAACGCCTTGCCGGGCATTAAACCTTAATTGTTTAGGCCCGAAATAGTGTGCGGTTTATGAAAGAAAATCAGGTAAAACATTCATGTTAGAGTAAAAGTGCTGTTTTTTTCCCTCAGGTTTATTTAGGCGGCATGATGAGTTTGACTACCGTGGCGTTATGCATTTTGCCAATGCTAATTACACCCATGCACCACATTATGTATTTTTTAATGAAATATTTTTGCATTTTAATTACTTAATGAGTAATGAATGTGTCTTGTTATTTTATTGTACTAATTTTATATTTTCAAATGTACTCGTGCCGGTGGGCTAAAAAATATTGGACAATATTTCATATTGGTATTTGATTAGTTACGGAAAGTAAATTAATGATATCGAATCAATATATCAAATCATCATACTGGCAGTCATTCGGCATATAGTCGAATTTGTATCGATTGTTTCGATTCATTTGTCCACCCGTACGGACTATCTATCTTACACCTCTGACGTTCCTTCTCGAGAGGGAGCCCTTGTCCGAGCGAACGAAAAACTCGCGTACGAGTATTAATAATGTGGCCGGCCGCCTTCGCAGGCTTCAGAATTTTTCCCCGTCTTTCGGAGTTTGAGAAACGCCCATTCACGGCGCGAAAATTCTCTCTCCCTCCTGGCCTTCGGGCGTCGACGGAGAATGCACGGTCGCCGCGGGACAACCGCATGTGCTCCAACGGAAATGCCTGTCGCATTTATTTCCTTAGTCCTCCTTCATTGTCCTCCGCCCCCGCATTCTTTTTTTTATTCAATTGTCTCTAACCCTCAGGACGAACGGGCGAGGCCTCTGGTTTTGTCCTACGACTCCCGTCATCTCGGTCGTCCGTGAAAATTTAACAAAAAAACCTTTTACCTCGTGGCAAGGTGGAAACCCCAATAATTTCTTTGCCCGAGGGAGCTTGTCAAGAAACTCTGTAGCACATGGTTTCTCACAAGATGATAAAAATGCATGCTTTGGGGGCATTCCTGTAGTTTTCCCTTGGGCATTTAAGTAGTTCGTGCTCGACTTGTTTCTCTTTTCTTCTAAGCGTGCAATGAGAATGAGATTAGTCCTGGGAAAAAACGCATGCGTGGAAATACCTGCCTAAGGTGTAGGGCAAGTGCAATTACCTTTGCAGGGAATGGAGATGGAGATATTCGAAAAGTTATTCTAAGAAGAAGAACTATGAGGATCTTTGGGAATGCAAAGCAGGGTGGGTTGGGCAGAAGAATCTTTTCCAAGGTAGAAAAAGGATTCGAAAAAAACGTTAACTAAACAGGGGATTTCGACTCTCTCGATTGCCGCCTATCGGATCGATCTATTTCATTTTTTTTTCTCCCAATAGTTCTCTTCGACTTTAATTTACCTTGCTAAACAAATAATTATTTATACACTCAGTTTGAATTATAACAATTAGTTTTCAATACAATGATTTCTTAACTGTCCCGAAGTATAAAAAATAATTTGTACGTACTCATCCGCAAGTCAAGAAAGAAGCGTTTCAGCCTCACATAAGCAAGAGCTTGACGAATAATGAATGTGCGTACGAAAATTTGTATCTACTTTAACGCGTTATTCAGAATTATAACGCTGTTCACAAAAAATCCAAACTGCGTCTGGTTTATTTCCATCCATTTCTATGTATTACAACTTAAACTCCTTGTGCTAAATAAAAATAGATGTTAGAAGATTCTTATCGATTTATTGTTCACTTTGAATTGCCATCGGTTGTAGACAGGCACCGTACCTTGCGTTGATTTTGATAGCAAGAAGCCAGGGAATAGTGAATGATGAAGAATGAATTTTTCGCCACAAAGAAGATTAAATTTATATATTTTCCTTTACGGACGCACCCTTGATGTTCCAGTAGGTAGAATAAATAGCTCCCCGATGCGTTCATGTTTTCGCTTTTGAAGGAGGTAGCGTGAACGGCTCGGAGGGCTTCAGTCGGCCGGCATTCCACGCGTCCCATATCACGATGCAGACCGTCCCTTTTAAAATCCCCCTCCCTCCACCCCACTCCCCTCCCCACACTGTCTCACACGTGATCCTCCTCCCCCCTCACAAAAACCCACCCCAATCTTCTCCTCCTCCTCCCCCACGAAACCGACATGACTCAACCCCATCACTCCAACCCTCTTTCGCCTGTTCCTCCAACTACACCTCTCCCCAACTACTCCAACTAGCCATTATCTCCTCCTCCTTCCCCCGCCCCTTTACTCCTTCCCCCTTTCTCGGGAGTCTCTGCTCTTACGAACGAGCGATGGGTTTTAAGGCATGGGGGTCCTTTAGGCGGGTCTCTCGCGGTCGTTGTCGCCCTTAAGAGCGGACAGCTCTGTTAAAATATTTTTGGGCCTTTTGAGTCACGGAGTTTTCAACTAACTCATTCGGTGAATGTGAGAGTGCTCGATATGGGAACTTTGATGCGAAAGTAAGGATATAATTCAAGTTTCGATTCCTTGGGGCTTAAATCAAACCCTGCCGCATTCCTTAACGTTCGTTCCCAGTTGATGTCGTTATCTCTTTCCTCCCGCACGCAGGTCTCCGCACACTCGTTTAGTTCTTCTTATTTCCTTTATGGCTTTTCTGCAAAAGGAGAGTTCATACAGTCATGGAGCCGTTCATTCGACCTCCGTGGTTGATCATAGGATGTCTGGACCTCCTGATCAACCAGGACATCCAATCGAGGAAAACTCGAGAGATGCTCAACTTAAAAAAATTGGGGAGAAATGAGGAAAAGGGTTATTTCAATATTTAAAAAAGTTCAGGCATTCGAAAACACGTGCATCGGAAGCTCCCGATGAGAGCCATTTAGTTGTGAGGTCAGTTCGTGAGTGCCTTAGTCCAAAGCGCATGCGGCTCTGGCAAAAACTAAAATTGCAATAGGACTAGCTTCGGTGTTACCATTTGGTCGCGAAGCGACAAGGGATAATCCACAAAGAAAATCCTAATCAATTTGATAACACTCGGGAGAAAAATCGAGAAAATGTTGGTAAATAGAATTTGTGGTCACCCTATTCATTGATGTGTGTAGAGTAAGTCCATATCCTACTGACTGAAGGGTGTTTAGAATGAGCTCCATAGTTTGATTACCTTATATAGCATAATCCTCAACTCAATGTATACGTATTCTTCCATGAACCATTTCGTTCCTAGCGTACGCGTTGAGTCCTGGGTAAGTGAAAGGTGCCTTCTCCGAACAGTATTAAGTTTCTGTCATAATCAAATAATCTGCAGCCCCCATATCGTTCTCAATCTCGCTGCTGTTACTTATGAAAAGTGGCAACTTGAGTTTGAATTGCAAATAGGGCCTCGAGATTTAGTTCGTCATTGCCGATAAGTTTCTAGTCATTGACGTCATGAAACCCAGAATGTAGTAGCATCGGATATGATGGATTGATTTTTACTAAGTCTACTCGAGGGCAAAATGGTACACTATTGGAATTGCTGTTTCTAATCGTCATATTTAAGTATGTAGCTGTTTATTGTATGACTTAGGTACCATAACGTCACCAAAGGCAGATGAACTTGCATCAATGCAGTGATCACTACTTTATTTCCAGGCCACCGCGGCAGATTGCTGGAATAATTGTATTTTAAGTTTCCCAAATAAGATTATTTTAAGTAATGGCTTGCTATTATTTTTTGTTGCGAGACTTCTCCCATTTTTTCAGGTCTCCTGAATCCCTCTATATCATCAGGTAGGTGTTTAGTTCTAGAAAGGTAAACGAATCGCGTTCGAGTTCTATGTGAATTGGTTCTGTCGCTTAATTTTACCTTTGCATAATAATAGTACATGAATTTCATATTCTATAAATAAAAATTAGTTTTTTAACTTACGGAAACGGACGAGTGTCTTCATCAGGAAATAGGGATGACTTACATTAAAGTCTATAGTCGCCGGTGTCTCTTGTACAAACAAGTCTTCTATGTTTCTGAAATGATTAATATTTCCAACTGTCTACTGTTTTTTTTTATTTGCACGCAGCAATCGAGTTATTTGATGTCGTCGGCGCGTTTGGTGAGTGTTTTGTTTTTGTTTTACCCATCCATCGAACAGGGTCCCTTGCTGATGTATTCTACGTATTTAAGATTTCATTTTTTCCACGAACGATAAGGGATCAGAATAACAATTGTCCGATCCCGGTAGGGTCATATTCGGGTCAAAATTAGTTTGGTGTGTATTCAACCCCTGTCGCACACCCTGGCGGTGGCTTTCAGGGTGCTAAAATATCTAATATCAAAATATTCATCATTACGGGAGATACCGCTTCGCAAATAATATAAGTGATAACCACAAACCGGTGGCATTCTCAACAAATATTTTTTTCCTCAAATATTTCATTAATTCAAACATCATTTCGGGTGCCACGAGAAAAAAAGACGGAAGTTTAAGTAAGCGTGTGTTACAACCCGGTGATTTTTTAATGGATACTTTGAGGGGATAATACCTATGCAATTCTCCTTTTAGCTATAATATTTGGGATGCACAAAGCAGGCATATCTTTAAGCACACAGAGAAAAAGGGTGTGATACTTGAAAATCAGAATACGTGTCTTTTAAGCATCTCGTATAAATGCGAGCAGGTAACTTCCCTCTCGCCCCTCGTAACTTTCAGGGAATTATGTGTGCATTGTGACGGGAAACAATGAAGAGAATTGTCTACAGAAATGTTAGGTAGTCCAACCCGGACACATTACTGTGCGCAACCCGTGGACCATATAAGAGTGATGCTTACCTGACGATGACACCTAAGCGTTGAAACTAAGAGTACCAAAATAAAGAACAGTGGAAAATACATTGTGTCCTTCATTTAACGAATGAGTGATGCTTGTTTGTGTTAGTGATAGCAAGAAGAACCAAAAAGCAAAATGGTTGAACAAAAGGAAACCATTTCAAATGGTTTATTGTTTCCTCTCACGAGATTTTGAAGGCGACAATACGCTTAATACCGAGCATGTTCAAGATGTGTAGGGTAAGAGTTTGTCCTTGGAGAACTCGAGGAATAAGATAAAAAATAGCGGTGAATGGTTCGAAACGCGTTTCTTTTAAATTTAATAAAAAAGGAAATAAGGAACAAATGATTATTTCGCGTTCAGATTGAAGTAAAGATTTGATCACGCGATCGTTAAAGCAGCCAATAAAGTACGCATGAAAATAAATAGACGCTCGAAATGTAATCCTCGCTGGCAACACACTTCCGTCGCATCACAAGCGTGGATTAATATCAATCTCGGTGCTGATTCTTAAGCGTAGTGCCTACCTGGGAGTGTTCCATGAGTGATCTCCCCCTTCCCACATGCCTTCCCCCCTCCCCATCTCCCCACTCATACGTGGGGCACACCCCACCCCATCCCCCACCTCTCCCATTCCCCCCTTCCCCTCCCCGCCATTCCTTTCCCATACCCTCCTCCCCCACCGTCCTTCCCCCTACTCCTCACTCCCTCCCCGCCTGCCTCCCTCCCAGCCGGCTCCGCTGGCTCTCTCGGGGAGGACGAGGATTGGTCGTTTATTGAGTCGTGGAACGCACCCCTCTTTGGGCTCGAGTTCCTCGCATTCCTCGGACTCAGTGGTGCGACCGTCGAGTGTTCGTTGAGGCGGTGTGAGCTCGTCGGCCTTTGCGCACGTCTCCGGAGATCGACCAACAGGCGCTCCGCGGCTCTTCTTTCTTCGTCTGATTCCCGAGTCGAGGACTCGACTTGTGCGTCCCACCCCCCATTGGATGGATTGAGTCAGTTTTCGTCTCCGGCTCCTCAGCTATCTCCTGGACTTGCGCCATCGCCGCCACCTGTTTTTATTTTTAGTGTAAGGTGCTTGAGTTACCCTAGCTCTCCTTAAACCTCTCCCAAGATGAACCCTTCATCCCAGTTGTGTTGTGTGTAATGTGGTTCTCTTTCTATTTGTCCTCCCGCACCATACGTCCCACCCATGAAATTAGTCGTTGTCCGACCACTCTCTCTCTCTTTTTCTCTTGCCCCCCCTCTCCGCCTCCCACTCCCACCCCACCACCGCGCTCTGCGGTAACCCCATCGCTCATCCCGACCAAACGCCCTTGCCAGGAAGGGCGTCATCCAGCGATTTCCCCTCCCCCTTTACCCCAGCCCCCCTCTCTCCCGGGATAGTTTTTCCACTCGGAAATCGGTCCTTCTTTGTGTGTGCTCGAAACTAGGACTCGAGTCCACGAAAATGTGCTGCGCGAATGGTGGAGTCTTGTTTGCTACGCAACCGGGCTCCCTTCGTAATTCGTCGGCCCCAAGTCATCCTAACAAATTTCCTGGCGGTGGTGAGTTTAACACCTTCCGACGTCCTCCCTCCTCTTTCTCTCTCTTCGGCCATCCAAGTCGTGACCTGCGCGTTCCCCCTTCGCGTCGGGAGTGTTCCTTCGGGGAGTGCCTCCTCATTACCTCATCTGTATGTGAAAACGGTCTCGGGGAGCTAGCCGAGGCCCCGAGCGTCCTCCCATCCCCCCTTTCTCCTCGCCTCCCACCTCACCCCCGCCCCTCTCTCTCTCCCGCACGTCCGGACGACCCTTCAAGGCCCGCAGAGTAGTCGGTGCACGGGGAGAGAAGTGTCGTGAATCTCTTCGTGTTGTGTGTCTTTCGTTCTGGATCGGGACGTCCCCGGATATGGGATTTCGGGAGGAGACCCGCGATGAGTCGACGGAGCTTCGTCGGAGAGCGCCGTGGGGAAGGGCATTCCGGTGAAAAAAATCCCACAAGAAGTCCCTCCACGCTTCCCCGAGCATCATCGATCAGGTTTGAGAGTGTTTTCATTCGGGTGCTACTCGAGCCCAAGCTTTGAGGATTGATTTTTCTGACCCAAGGAAGCGCACGACCTTCACGAGCGATACCTCGTCTGGCGGAAAGAGCTCTCTGGAATTTAAATGTTCGGGACCCGCTCCGGCAATCAGAAACGAGATTTTGCCTCCCCACACCAATTTGGGCTCCTTGTTGTTAATTGCCATGTAGATGCGGTTTAAGTTAGTTATCTCTTGGAACCGATGGTTTATAGAAATGTTGAGTGACAACTTTCCTCGGGATCCTATTGGAGCGATAAATTTAAAATAGGGTGTCCGGCACATTTTTACAGCAAATATACCAAAATTACTCGTCGAAATGGAGAAGTGTATTGTTTTTTAGACCCAAAATTTGCATTGCAAAAGATACTTTGATACTCGATGTTTATTTTAAGCGATTGTAGATTAGTTTCGATATTATTTGTGATTATTTGAGACTGGAAAAATTATGGTTGTACGCACTCCGGTCTTGGTGATTTCAACGTCCGAGGCTATTCCAAAAACTAAAATATATCGTTTTTGTTATGTACCCTCAGCTCTCGACCAGTCACTTGCAATGCAAAATGGGTCACCTTGAGCGATCATTGTAAATAATCGTAATTTGGAAATCGCGGGTGCTCCGCAGGTGGATCCTGTGCGGTAGGAAGCTAAGATGTTTCGAGACGTGTAAAAACATTTCTCTTTCAGCAGATCGGCTCTGGTTGGTAGGCTTATGTTAAGTTCAAACTGAACTCTTGGGCGTTGGTGTGATCCTACCTCTTGATCGAGGAAAACCCTGCGGGAGAGATCGCGGATTCTAGGTTACGCTCGTGTTTCCATTCTCGGAATCTGCCCGCTACCACTTACGAACTGACTCTTAAAAGGTTATTTAGGTTGTCTTCTGATTTCCTGTTTCAGAATCTTTCAGTTTTCACCCTGTGTAGAAAGGCTTCCTTTCGGCGCCATAGATATTCTCGTCTACTTAGGGAAACAAATATCTCTCCCACGGCTAAACAATGGTTAACATACTATAATTGCGGAAGACGTCGAGTATACTACCTTGATCAAATATTTCCCGGAATTTATTCAGAAAATTAAAAATACAAGTTTATTCATCTAAATCTATATTGTCCCCTTCAAAGTAATCCCCATCGACTGCAACACACTTATGCCAGCGCTTGATCCAATCCTCGAAACATTTTTTATATTCGGTTTTCGGTATGTCCATCAGTGCTTCCTGCGATTTTTCCATTACTTCCTCTCGGCTGCTAAAACGCGTTCCCCGTAATGGTTTTTTAACTCGATTGAACAGAAAGAAGTCACAGGGAGCCAAATCAGGTGAATTCGGTGGCTGTTGGGTGGTATTTGTTGCATTTTTCGTCAAAAAATTACGAATAATGATAGCACTGTGCGACGGTGCGTTATCATGGTGCAAAATCCACGAGTTGTCTGCCCACATTTCTGGTCTCTTTCGGCGAATTGCTTCACGCAAACGTCTCATAACGCCCAAATAATACTCTTTGTTTACTGTCTGGCCTTCTGGCAAAAATTCATGATGCACTACACCGTTGTAATCCAAGAAAACAGTCAGCATTGCCTTCTTTTTTGACTGAAAACGACGTGGTTTTTTTGGTCTCGGCTCATTTGGTGAACGCCATTCACTTGCCTGATGTCTGGATTGCGTGTCGTACTCATAAACCCACGTCTCGTCTCCAGTAATGATCCTTTTGATGAATGTGGGATCGGATTCAGCCTCGCAAATCATGTCTTTTGCGACGTCAACACGGTCTCTTTTTTGCATGAAATTGAGGTCTTTTGGCACCAAGTTTGCTGCTACACGACGGAAACCCGAATCATTAACCACAATGTCTTGGGCGGATCCATAGGCAATGTTCAAGTCCTCCGCTATTTCTCTGATGGTTAATTTGCGGTTATTGACCAACATTTCTTTTACTTTATCAATTTTTTCACCGACTTTCGATGTCGATGGTCTGCCACTGCGTTCATCATCTTCGATTGACTCACGACCACTTCTGAACCGCTCGTGCCACTGGTAAACGACCGTTTTTTTTAGAGAATCGTTGCCGAAACACTTTTCCAACATTTCCAACGTCCGTGCGCCACTAAATCCGTTTTTTACGCAAAATTTAATACAAGTTCGTTGTTGCAAATTTAAATCCATTTCTGCAATTGTAAAAAATCGCCAACACACACAGAGATAGATGTACTCTTGGCTACGTAACTTTTGCAAATGTCAAGTTATGACACTAAGATTTAAAGGGAATATCAACAACAGATGTACCAATTTAACAAAAAAACAGAACTCAAATCGGAACGATGGGAGCGCCACACGGTGGTTATTCCGGGAACTTTTTGATCAAGGTAGTATCTTGAAAAATTTATACTGTAGTAGTTAAAGTAAGCTTATACGCATCCTCGTAAGGGGATTGTTATTTTATTGTACTAATTACCTGCGAAGATCTCATTAAACGGAAATGAGACTTTACCTATTTATTTGGGGGAAATAATTTATTTGTGTAATTTTTGAACCACTGATAATATGAAATTTTTTCCTTTCTTAAAGTTAAGGTTTTGGAGGATATATTTACTTTTTAATGGCTTACCTAGGTCGTCTGGAGTGTGCTGTTAATATCCAGGCAACATCCCAGCTATGACTCAGGTCTCTGGTATTTACTTTGAGGTTGAGCTCGGAGGCTTCGTTAAAGGTGTGGCACAAAAATGCGATGCATTTTCTCATGTGGCAACACTTCTAGCCGTGTGGAAACACTTCTTCCTCGACCAACTAGTTTTCTCTTTATACTAATTCAAAACTACTTTTCTCCTGGAGAGGAAGACATTTATGTGGAATTAAGGAGGGATTATAGAAAAAAATATTTGGAACAAATGATGTACATGTATCGATAAAATTATTAAGTTTTTGCCAACATGGATTTTGAGAACAATTTCCGTGATATTTGAAGGAACAAAGTTTTCAATCAATAAGGTTTGCCGTCTTCAATTGCGTATTCATCGAGATCTGCGATTGAATTACTGAAGATTAAATGTATTGCTGATTTGAAAACCAATTGGATTTCTTAAATCGGGAATTATATCTCTTTTAAAAGATTGAATCTAGTTCGCTACTTTGTAATTCTTGTTCTAAAGTGGAATTGCTTGTAGTTGATGACTATCTAGATTTTTCATTGTTTTTAATAACATCCCATTTATTTTTCAATTAGTGTGGTTATCGAACCATTCTTCTGTCCCTTGAATGTTCTGCATTATGAGGTACATCCTATTTTGTTATCGCCTTGGCTGTATTAAGATCTGGAAATCATATGTGTAGATATTGTATCCGATGTTTACGGCGTCCATTTACTGGATATTTCATGGAAAGGATTGCTTTGAGAAAATTAAAAATGCTGGACGGATACGGACGGCTTTGCCCGTGGAATGTGGCGTCTCAATCATTCAAACTCCGCTCCGCTCCTACCTGTCGCACTATGTTGGAAATGCCGTAAGTCCGTGCCGTTTTCATTAATCGATTGCATTAGTCATCTTTGTCTCTGTTAGCCATTGCTGGAAAGTTTGGTTCTAGGCTTGTTCATCGTTTTTGCCGCTAGAGGATATAATGTTTTAATACCTGAGCAAAAGAGCATTTACTTAATTTTTAGTTAGTTTTTTTTTATGTTTGTGGAAATTATTTTCGGAATATTTTATGTTTTATAGTAATTTTATTTTACCAAGTCGTGTCGTGGCGTCAATCGAGAACAATTCGTGGCACATTAACCTAACACATTCCTGGAAGTCCTTTCGCGAGTTCCCCATACGCTCAAAAGAAATGCCAGAGAACTGAATCTTTGGGAAAAAAACACTCCATGCACTAAGAAAAGTATCATTATCATCTACATGAGAACAATAGATGGCTAGGGCGTATTGGGGGTGTTAGGACACCAGCCATGTATACAGAAATATTAGTCCATACATGTATTTAAATATATATATATATATATATATATATATATAAATATTTGTATATTTAAATATATATATATATTTAAATATATATAGATTATATATTTAAATATATATAGATTATATATTTACATATATATAAATACATATATATCTTTATTCCTATTCCCAAAAGATAAAGGCTACATCATGTGGGGACTACACAGCAATAAGTTTGGTTTCCCCTGCAGCTAAAATGGTTGTCCGGATCATCAACAAAAGGATAGAGAGTCGGGCAAATGATTACTTTAGGGATTATCAGTTTGGGTTCAGGAAGGGGAGAGGTACGCGTGATGCCGTTGCAGTAATGAGATCAATAATGGAGAGGAATATAGAATGCAATCAGGGCGTATTTTCCTGTTTCGTATATTTCGAAATAGCGTTTAATAGAGTGAATTGAAAAAAAAACTAATGAGTACATAGCAGAAAATAGGATTTGATTGGAGAGACAGGAGGCCAATCCGCAACCTGTACGTATGTTAGATTGTTCAGGTGCGAGTGGGAACGGAGAGTCTGGATGGGCAGTATTAGGTAGTTAAGATAGTGGGCAGGGTTGCCCACTATCACCGGTGTTGTTCAATGTGTATGTGGAGGAAATTAATAAAGAGGAATGGGAAGAACTGGAGGTAGGAATGAAAGTCGGAGGAGAATTCGTAAAATCAGTTTGGTTTGCTGATGACCAAGCTTTAGTTTGTCAGTCAGCCAAGGGGCTGCAAGCATTGCTTAGTGAATTGGAAATTCAGTGCGACAGGTATGGGATGAGAATCAATATTAATAAAACAAAGGTTATGCGATTTTCTAGAAAGAAAAAGGCTAAGATAAACATTAAAATGGGAGGGCGAAAAATAGAGCAGGTAGAACAGTTTACATATCTTGGAAGTGTTTTGGACCAACACGGTCAAAGTAGTTGGGGCGTAAGGAGAATAATTGAGCTATACAAAGAGGCTTTCTTAAGGGGGAGGGAGTTGATGACGGATGATTGAGTAAGCATGTTTAGAAAATACTCGTAAAAACTTTGATACGGAGTTTAGTGATATACAGGGCGGAAACGCGGTCACTGAAGCAGGACGATAGAAGTAGATTGGAGGCTTTTGAAATGTGGGTGTGGAGAAGAATGGAGAAGGTTAGAAGGACCGAAAGGAAAACAAATGAGAAAGTACTGGGTATGGTGGGCGGGAAGGGGGGTTTGTTGGGGGAAATCCTAAGGAGGCAGGAAAAAAGGATAAAGGGCGCATTGGTCGGCAGTGGGATGCTGAAGACTGTAATAGAAGGGAGTATGTTAGGCCAAAGAGGAAAGGGAAGGTACAGGATAGGGATGCTGGACGGGATGAAGGGAAGAAGGAAGTACCCAGAGATGAAGAATGACGATGTAGAGTAGGTTACTGGATTGTGATTTGTTAGGAGTCACAAAATATTTATTTGTTAGTTGTGTCCATCCAAAACCTGTCTTACCTTACCTTATAATAATAATATACCGTGGATTACCTTATAATAATAATAAAAACAATAATTATATGTATGCATGTATATTAGTCTCGAAGTTAACATATCTGGGTACTTTGGCTCAATTTTGATATGTTTGCATATCGTGCGAGGGAAGAACGAATATTTGAATCTGTGAATCTCTCTTATTTTGTCACGATGGCCAAATATATGGCTACAATTTGGGGCCATAATAATGTACTTTATTTTGCGAGAAATCTCAAATGTCAAGTACCTTTCCAAAAGTCCTGAGTTTTGCCTGCTCTCTTCGAGACTCAAGAGACTCCCAACCTAATTCCTCCTACATAGCCGTCACGCTTACTCTCTTCTCGTAGCGACACAATTATCGGATTGCCTTTGAACAGCTTGTGTGTGGCCAAAGTAGTATTTGCACGAACTATGTTAATATTTGCTGGTATCAAAGATTAAGTAGTTCAAAGTTAAATCAGAAACCAGCCGTTTCATCATTGAGTTCGCAAATGTCTTTAGGCAGTGAATTCTTTACTTCCCCGAGTAGATTATTTTTACTTAAGTTGGTTTTTAATTTCATATATTTTGAAATTTTTATCTGAAAAAAATTGTAAAAAAAGACATTTCGGTCAGTTTTCGAACTTTAGGCAAGGTTATTCTTGATTCATTCCGCCATTGAGGTCATTATCGTTGTTACCCTGAATAAATGCGTAAAGAGTCATTTAATGTACTGTTTTGGTTATTGTTCTTCCCTTCGCGTATGATTGCGGTCTATCAGTTTTCTATTTCGAATTTTCTGCTCCCCAGTTTGTTAATTTTGACCTCCGTAACCTTTTTGTTATTTAATGGAAGCGGAATGAGAGCCTTGTAAAATCCATTGCATTGATGAAATCCATTTGACATGGTGTTATTTTACGTATTTTAATGCACCCTAATTTAAATGCCCGGTGGACATTTTTTCACATTGTTGACTTTCCGTCGTCGAGATTGTCGGCTCAGTGAAGCGGAAAGGAAGCATTTGCGCAATGTACTTCTTAGTAGTGACATTTTATGTCGCTACATTTTAATTTTCAAGATGGTGATTTTAGGCGTGTCTGACGGAAAGCCTGAATGACGACCATTTTTTATTATAAAATGGATAGTACGAGATACGGCGTCGGGAATCGGAAAATCGTACGCTGCCACGTAACTGGGTGAAAATAAACGGTGGTAAACCGCGTTTGCAAGGTTTTTATTTCGTCGAAACGAAACAGTAACTCTGTTGACTTAACATCGGTAGTCCCAAGGGATGCGTCGGAATTTTTCCATCGGGGTTCTTTTCGAAGTTGTGGACGGTGTCATTATTTCATTTCATCCCGCTCCCGACGACGGATGCCAATCCGTAGTGATCCTTTCTCCTTCACTTCTCTCGCCCCTTCTCCCTCCCTTTTTATGGCTCTCTTTTCTTTTTCTCGTTTACGAGTGTCCTTCGCCGTAATCCCTGTCGGCAGAACACTTCCGCGATAGTCCACAAGGGGAAGATCGAGAAGCCGGTGGAAGAGCAGAAGCGATGGACGCCCTTCTCCTCCTCATCTTCTTTTTCCTTCTCCGTCGTCATTACTACTATTGTCTTCCAGTTTGGCTTACTTGGAAGTCCCTCCGTAAAGCTTCCTAAATGGGCCTGCAACCTACCGCAATGGGTTTGCGGCGAGGGCTGGTGGCCGGTCTTCCTAGACGCTTGACGTAAATCATTCGTGTGGAGCTCGGAAAGCAAACGAGTTTGTGTACCCATCTCACTCTTTAAACACAGCGGGGTTTGGTTTCTGAGAAGAGGATGTCTTCCCTTCGGAAAGAAATTAAGAAGTAAAAGTACGTGAATGATGTCCCGCGGCTTCCCTCTTTTTCTCGATCATCTCGTACTTTGTCTACCATCGTCAATTGTTGACCCCATTGGTCCGGCTTAGGGTAGTTTTTTTTCAACGCGTCTATTTTTCGTTTTGTCATCATCTCTCGAAAGTCGGTCACGGGAGCGATGCTTCGCCCGTTCTTTGGGCGGAATGTATTTTTCTGCATCTGCGGGGCATATGTGGTGATCCATTGAAAACCAGGTTCCTCTTCCAAGACCTTCGCGTTTCTCTCGCGGAACTTTTATCTCTAAGTTTCGAGGGCAAATTTGACCATTGTTGTCGAATTTCTTACCTCGTGGGTATTGACCAGTAGGGAAGATATTAGTTGGCGATATACTATAAATGTGGCAACGCGGGTGATATTTTATTCGATGACTATCGAGCGACAAATTTCGTAGAATCCCATGATCGAAGCGTTTATACAAATGTAATTCATAGCAGGCATGGAGGGAAGGCGATTATTTACCTTTTAAACCCTTTGTAGGTGTATTCTGAAAGGTTAACGAGATATGCCATTCCACATTACTTAGTCCTCAGGAGTACTTATATTCGGCGAGTATTCAGAATTCATTCGAATTAAGTAAAAACTGGAGGGTAGCCAGAGAATAAATGATCAAAGAATTCCTTCAGCAACGTTGAGGCTCGGTCAGACTAAGACATTAGTGAATGTTGAGGACCCTCGAGTTGACTTTTGGCACCATACACGGAATTCAGACGACCCCGCGTTGTATACACCAGCAGATTACGCAAGCCGGATGGATGAATAAACGAATGGACTCCCGCTCTAAGTTGCATGTATAAATAGTTTCTACCCTCGCATATCTTGCGTTTTAATTAACAAGAACACACCCCGATATTTTAAAAGACCTTGTAATAATCTGTCATTCCTTTTACGAACACTTCGTATTTCCCTAAAAATTATGTATTTAAAGTCTTGTGAAATAACTCCTCCGTCACACGCCCACTAGTTGCCTGCGTGGGCAGATGGGAGTTGGGCGTTGTCCCCCAATCCAACCCTAGAACGCGCTGTACCGGAAGCATAATTAACGAAACTTGTCCCCATATGTTCGGACCGTAATTCGAACTGTTTCCTAGGTACTGAATTTCTTTGTGGGGTTATCAGCTACAGGTTGGCGGCCATCTGGATGAAAGCGATCGAGAATTGGGGAGCTCTCTTTCGAGAGTCAATTGCTTTTGTGAAATTGATTTGCGACTAATACTTAACAAACTGAGAACAATTTACCAAAACAGTAATGGCACCAAGCGTGTTATTCCCATAACCTGTTGCTACATGCATTGAATACGGACTTGGTTAAATAACCGCCATCCCGCTCTGCGATAGGATATTTAAGCACTAAAAAATCCCTCTTTTATCTCTTTAGTATATGTTGAGTACGATATGGTATTCCTGGGAGAATTCGATTGCATGCGTGTATTGTATACATGCATTAGTCCCAGGAACTGCGAAGTACTAGCGTTTTGGAGAGCTCCGATCGACAGTAAATGTATCAGCTTTTTGTGTAATGAAGTGTTCATCCTGACTCCGGTGATTGATCTGGACACATGGCCCACGACGTGCGTTGTTATTCATTCAGGAAAGGGACTAACAATCGGTACTTTGCCTTTCGTATATTCCCTGATAATTCCTGTGCGTGTGTTTCTTGCCAATTAAATGTTCCCAATATATTTGAAAAATTCAACCACTTAAGGATAACCCCAAGATGGCCGAACCCCGAGACACTTACGGATAAACTTCCCCTACTTGCGAGTCAGAATTACGTCTTTCAAATCGGTCGCAGGTGTTGATTAGTGCACCCCTCTGTCTTTCGAATAATTATACGGTAAGGTAGTCTGTTATAAATTGAGAAGAATGGAATATTTTCTAATAATAGTGGGGTTTACCTGTTATTATTATCAGTATGTATTTAAATATTATATTGTTCTGTCCGTTAGCATAAAAAATGAACTGACAAATTAAGATGAATATCATGTAAAATCTTTGTGAATTTTAATGCAACTTGAGTAAAGCTTTTTGTTAGGATGATCCAATTACAGGGTCCCGGATAGAGAGGCCCTTCTAAGGCATTTACTGCGCAATGGGCCTTTCACTGGGGACCTCTGGTTTTGAAGGATCTCTTGATCTTCTTGGCAAGAGACAATGCTAAGGTCCGTAGTGATAGTGACGCACACTTTAGATGGACGAAATCGTTTATTCAACCGTTTTTAAATGTAGTTACCGCTATGCTAATACTTTGCTTTTACTGTCGCCATTTCGTTTTGTGTTTCCGTTACGTGTCCGGAGTCGGTTTTTTTACATTTATTTGCGGAATGAAGACGAGTTTTTTATGTTCGCCCCTATTTAGAATCTGTCGTAGATTTGTATCACGAACTGGCATCCACAACTTTATAGTTAACTAAATAGTTCCACTTTAAAAGTGTTTAAGAGTGACGCCATGAATCAGACCGAAAGGTTATTCTATTGCTGTCTGGGAAAGATTTTTGACAGCGGAAAGAGGGCCTTTAATACCAAGGAATCTCCGTCATATCCCCTGAAGCATTTCCTTTCCGCCCCCCTCGGGAGTCGAAAAATTTTCCCACCCCTCCTACTGAGACGAGGGTTGTACGCGACTCCGTGAGGGGTGATAATAATCCATTGTCCAAAAGCTAAGTGGATACATCCGGACATCTAGATCCTTTGTGTGCTACACTTAACCTTGCACTAGCTTCGAGGCTAAATGCGGGTAAGAATATCCTTTAGAAGTCTCTTCTTTTTTATATATAAAAAAGGACTCCCACTGGATCACATGTATATATTCCACCCCGACGAATTAAAACTCACGCAACCCTCTTCCGACCGGCGTTTCTCTTTGAGTCCCCGCCCTCGATTCTGCCGTGGTTTTTTAATCTTCCACGCAGAGCACCTCTATCGATCTGGAAAGACATGCTTGTATCCATTGTGTATGAAGACACGCTTATATCTACTTGCATGTCTTGGCTCAGTGCTGTTTCGCAATACACTTAATTCTGCGGTTTATTTCCTTGAATGCCTTTATCGCTGATCCACCCCGTGTATGATTGTACTCCAATAAACCCCTTGTGTTAATGAAGTGTCTTTTTGATTATCAGTAGTCTACCCGGTTAGGATAGGTTTTTTTATTGAACAATGGCAATGCACGCTACTGTATGAAGCGTGTATAAACCATAAGCACAGTAATCAACCCGAAGGTCACTTTGTTGAGGTAATGTTAGAGTCTACTGACCTTTAATTTAGAAAGAGCCAACACAGGTTTGAACATTTTTGCGTTAATGTTTTGAGCTAGATTCATAGTGCACTCGACACCGAAACATCTTTCCACGCATGTGTTGATCCCCTTTCCGCCATCCTTCTACGGTATAGATGAGGATGTAATTGGCTGTTAGGAATTTTCTGCTAAATGTTGATATCTATTAGATATCTCAGTAACCTTAGCCTTAAGTAATCTATTGTTTGAAAGCAATGAAGTAAATAAAGAGTTAGGATAAAAGAGGGTAGGTGGATACTAGAAAAGCATGGCATGGCCAAAAGCATGGCTTATATTTTGTGTATAGACCATTAGCTTGTGGCGAAGGTGTCCAACACGATGCAACCGTCCTACTTCAGTGCAAAACTTTGATATAGGTCAACGGATTGTGCACCCTGCACCTCATTCTTGCAGTTTTGGTTGTGTCGTATGTAGTGACCAGAAGGGTAAGCTGTCGGTGTTTTGGTGTAACATTAATCAGTATTTGATAAAAAAGGGGTTTTTTGCAGCAACTGAGGGAAAAGCATGCCCTGGAAATGATCAGTATCACCTTATGACCATGTATTGGCCTTGTAGAAATCGATGGGATAAGACGAATTTACACTTCTTCCGTGGTTGAATTTGATATTTTACAACTGTTCATTTTGATCCCTTAGACCTATAAATTACGTCCCTCAACTTAGATGTTAAATTGCCTTCGTCTTATTTTTTTTTGGTATTTTAAATCCTGGTGAAACATAATGGCATCCCTCGTGGTTGACGCGCTTCGATGTTCACTTGTTGATATGGGTTCGATCCCAGTGGACGCTTTTGGAACCACTCCTCTGGTATTTTTTGATTCTTAGAACTTGAGAGAAACAGTTAGAGGCGAAAAAGGAGAAAAATGCCTTCAGTCCACCCTGAATATTGCTAATTACTCGTGCTGAAGGGATGATTATGAAGTTAACTGACGTCTTAGTTATATATATATATATATATATATATATATATATATATATATATATATATAATTAACCATAAACACAGTAATCAACCCGAAGGTCGGTTTGGTAGGCGATGGCAGAGTCTATGTATATAAATATATGGTAGAGTATATATATATATATATATATATATATATATATATATATATATATATATATATATATATATATATATATAATAATATGGTGTGAAAAATTTAAAAATAAATACAACTCCCGAAGCACACTATCTGAAGACTTTTGGTCTGAAATATTCGTACCGTCTTTCACACGTACACATGCAATTTGTAGTAACCTCGCTGAACGCTCTTCGTCCACCCGTTGCAGTTGCCTTCTTTCAGAGGGGCATAGGTTCCAAATAGTGACAATTTTGAGTTGAAATTCAGACTTATATATCCGCCTTTCGCCGGGGGTATTGATGTCCGCCACACTCGACAACGATACCAGTTTCATATGAAGGGCGAGTGGTCATCCCGTGGGAGAAAAAAAAGAAAACGCGGCGTCTTGGTGTCCCTTAAGACGCGACACACCCTTCGCGCTTCCTCAGCCCCTCTTTATGTGTTTTTGTTTCCTCTTGCGGGACAGGAGTACGACCGCAGAGCGCCGACGAAAGGAGGAGGGATATTGTGAGGGGGGTTGTGCTGCGGGAGGGGGTTGGATATAACCCTCGCGTCGCGTGTAAACCGACCGCTTATGGTGTGACCGCCATCACTCGATAGCGTGTGAGGCAACCGGTTGATGTAAACTTTCGTTCGCGGAAGGACGGAGGATCCGGCAATTGGTCGCACGTCGTCCTCCCTTCCTCCCCTTCGCCTCCGTCCTTTCCTTACCCTACCTCCTGCTCCACATCCACTCGTGTTGATACGTCACGTGACGTGGGACGCGCATCGTACCTCTTCCCTTCTCGCGGTGTGTACAGCCTTCCTCCACGAAGTGCTGTTCGATATTGTCAATATTCACTTTCCAATTTCGATGGTTGACATAAACTTAATATCGAGTTGGCAACTATTCATATATATATATATATATATATATATATATATATATATATATATATATGTGTGTGTGTGTGTGTGTGTGTGTGTGTGTGTGTGTGTGTGTGTGTGTGTGTGTGTTCATAACTGTTTATCGTAATTCCAGTTATATCATTATATCGACCACAATTGTAAGCCCGCGATCTGTGTCTTCCAAGTTTTATCGATATCGCACGGAAATGTGGTCGTTGAAGCAAGATGATACGTAAATCGGAGGAATTTTGAAATATGGGTGTGAAGAATGACGGAAATTGTAAAATAGGCGGAACGGAAAACCAGCGAAGAAGTGCTAAGTGTGATGGGAGAGGAAAGAGAAGTTGGGTTGGTAGAAATCCAACGGAGGCAGGGGAGATGGAAATCGAGCATTTTAATTTGGAATGGAGTCTTGAAGACTGTGATACACAGGGTAGAATGGTAGGTAAGCAAGGAAGGGGCAGGAATAGGAGAGGACGGAATGAAGGAAGGAAGAAAGTATATGTTATTGAAGAAGGGTTTATTCTATTCTCGGCTGCCAAGTTGTGTTTTGTTTAGAGAGGCAAGGAAATGTATCATTACATAGTTTTGGTCCATCCAAAATCTACCCTTAACGGTAAATTGTCAATTATTAATGAAAGATAGATCGTTCATAAGCATTCCCCGGAAGCATGCAGCATTTTCTGAATATGGCCCAATTTTTCTGAAATAACGACCAGCGTTTACTACCACATTACATTTCCCTGGAGCTTGTCCAATGTCTTTAAACTTCTTGCTGGTAGATCCGCAGATTCCTCCATGATGATTGGTTCGGTGTATTGATGATGAAGGAAGGCAATTTTATTTTTACGACCAGGGGCGAAATTCCTGACGCGATGGCATACATTTTTTTACCGGTTGTTATTTTTCAAATTTGTTTCGCATTTTGGAGGATGTGGTGAAAAATAGAATTACCAGCATTCCTCTTCCTTTAGCTTCTCCATCTTCAGGCTACGGATGTGCCGGCTTATCACCGTTTGAATCAAAATTTTGATAATAGTGATCTGATCGTATCCCTTTTATGGATGCGGCCAATCGTTGGATTTGACCATTCGTTTACATCACCTGCCGTACCCAATGTGGACTCTTAAACCTCTGATTTACGCAACTCTGTGACCCCAGGTCCCAAACTTCACTGAAGGTGGCAGCGAATTGATAATATACTACTATAACTACTTACAATCAAGTTGAACATCTGAGAAAATTGAACGTTTCCAAGGATATAGTATTGCTTATCCGCGGCTTCTGCTTTTATCTCGTCCATTAATCTGCACAGTTTGTACACCGCAAGCCGCCGCAAGGCCTCGCGTTTTGGGAGAGGTGTTTTTATGTGCTGGTGCTCCCTCATGCATCCGTTGCTGCTCTGAATTCCGCGAGGAGGGCAAAGTTATTCTGCGTCTCCTGGTGGCCTCTAAATCGATTGTATTGTTACCGATGTACTGCAGGGATGCGATCACTTTATCAAATAGTCGTCCTCGATTGGGGCCGGATAACTTCCTCACCACCTTTCCACCTGTTTGTAAGGATGCAAAGGTTTCGATTCCCCCTTGGACGGGTGTTGGTGTGATTGACCTTATTAGTTCTTTTTCAGAAATTCAATGTAAGAACTAAATGGAATGTTTTCGTTGATATTAATAATTATTAAGAGTACTCTACTGCTAAAGGTAGGTTTATGATAGCTCCAATACCTAAACACTGCTAAATTTTTAAGCCCCGCATAACAGGTCACTATATACTCGTAAATTATACTCTTTAGACTGCATACAATAAAACACTTTTAAACGCATTATGCTTCCTTTCTCGCTTTATCCCGTCCATTATGTCCATCCTATTCTTTTTCCTAATGTTCTCCTCTTTATGTATCACAGTATTCTTCAACATTTATTTGCAATCAAAATACTCTGCATCAATCTTCCCTGTAAACTTTGGATCTCTCCTAACAATTCTATCTCTTACCCTTTCACCCCACTTCTTTCGTTTTCCTTTCTATCTTTTTCGCCTTTTCCATCCTACTCCGTTCCCACATCTCAAAATCTTCCAATCTACCTACGCATCATTTTGCTTCAACATTCATGTTTCCGTGCCGAATGAAATTGGCGATTGTATTTCGAATTAATTATTTTCTATGGCTCGAATTAGTAGTTAAGATTTCCTTGGCGTAAAATCGTACTATTGATGTCATGTCAATTGTTCAAAACTTTATTCCATTCTTTGTGTATTCAAAGACTCCTGTTTCGGATTTTGTAGTGAGTAAATTATCACTTATTTTATCTCACAGCATGAGTCGTGGGAGATTCTTCTTTCTTGTTCCATTCATTAATAAACTTGGCTTTAGCTGGAAAACGTTTCAGTACTTTCGATCCAGGGTAAAATTAAGGGGAAAGGGTTTTTATTTCAATCGTTCATCAAATGCTTAGCCATTAAATTATTGAATGACAACTCGTAACTTGACAGTATTGTGGCATGATTCACTGAGTTAGTCGCTTGGCACAGATAATATTGCCGTTCGGTGCTACGATAGTCCCTTGAATCGAAACGAAGAGTCCCTTCTTGAGTCCGCACCTGAAGTAGAAGAGAAGGGAAACGACGACGAGGGAGGAGGAATTAAATTTCATGAGTGCCTTAAAATTTTATGTGATTTATAATTACCTGGGTGAATCGTGTTTTGTATTTCTGTTTTGTCCGCAGATCGCCCAAGGGAAAGTATTTATAAAAGAAGCAAGCAAGTATTTCGATCATGTCTATATCAAATTAACTTTTTTTATGAAGAACGGAGGACGCTGGTTAGTATTGCGAGCAATTTATTTTCAAGACGTTTTAAAGGCAACTCCCCACATACGTGCCAAAGCGTGCCTGGTTCACTCACCCTTCTAATCTCAGTGTTAAGAGATCACAGCTTTGGGTAAAGAGCCAATCGTCATATTGAATTTCTCCTGTGTCCTCCACCCGGTCAGATTTTTCAGTTATGGACGTCGATGGTTGAGAAATTCCTCTTCCTCTGGGTATTGAGTGTGTATAGGTGGGGCGAAGGGCGGATAAGTTGCTCATCGAAATGTTGGGATGTGATTGATGGTTGAGGCCGAGACTTTGTGGAAATCCATTGCGAACAGGAGTTTCACTAAATAACTTTGCAGTTTCCACATAAAATAACTGATTTATTTTCAATTAGTTTCGCTACACTGTAGCATCTTCAGGAACGTACATAGAAAGGATTGAAGAAGATGAAAACGGAATATTTTCTTTGTACGTTCCTGAAGATGCCACAGTGTAGCGTAACTAGTTGAAAATAAATCAGTTATTTTATGTGGAAACTGCAAAGTTATTTAGTGAAACTCCTGTTCGAAATGTTGGGAGTTGAAAAACTCGACCAGATGGAAAACCAGAGAGACCTTCACTCCGGGAAAACACATGGATCGTTCCTAACCAGTCACCAAAATAAAGAGGGATTTCGGTGGAATTCCTGATATATTAACGAAGCGGGATGATACGGTATCAATCCTGAAGAAACACCCGTGGCAAAGATCATTTGCATTTGTGTGAGTGCTTTGTTTTTACCTGCGTTGATAAAATTAGCACTCTGTTCATTTTTCTATTATGAGATTCAACCTTCGTCCATGACAACAGGGATGCAAGTGTTTAATAATGAGGTAAAAGTAATATCTTCATAAACACAAGGAAAAGGACTAATGATAGGGGAACTGTTTGAGCATCTCTCAAATCAAAATGAATTGTGGTAATTGACTAAACTGTTACTTAACTGAGTTCGCTGGTGTGTGAAAAAATGCAAGAATTTCAAAGTGCGAAAATTATTCGCGTTGACGGGTCTGCGACCCCGAATTCCTCCTGGATGTTTCCTTGGCTCTGTAACTGAACTGCCTAAAGCACTCGGCCGAATGTAGAGGAATCGGGGTTCGTGTCTCAGTGGAGACCAGTGGTTTTCGTACTGTAAAATGCTCGTATTTATACTGTATGCCATATCTTAAGAGCGTACTTTTGCATTTTATTTGCATTGTATTAGAGCATAACTTTGAATTGTTTTTATACCACTTCGCCTCCAGATTTTAGCTTCCCAGTTGTTGTCCTTGATCAGTGGACGTAATCAAGTTGAAATAATGTGAAGCAAGATATTAGTTAAACGAAATTTTACTGTGGGTGGCAGAAAATTCCCTGTTGTTTATATTAATTTTCTTCCACATCTCGCCTAAAAATGTTAATTTCGATCTCTCTAGCATTGATTAAAGGCAAGTATTATTGTAAACATTGTACTGGCTTAGGGTAGATTTTTGGTAGGCCTAAGCCCTATACACCGTAATGCTTAAAGCCCTGACTAACATGACGCAAAATATCCTTAAATCCCATTCTGCATACGCCGAACGCATTCTTTAGCTCAGCATACGGACTAGCTTAGTTCCATCCAACTTGCCTATTCTCTGTTCCGCCCTCTAGTTCAATTTTCCATCATGTCCCCTCTGTAAGTCCAAGTATTCAGTATCCTATTGCCTCTAAGTATCTCCTGCATCCACTTGTCCTGCCTTCTTCGAATTTCTCCCAACAGCCGTCTCTCTTCCTCTTTCGTGCCTAGAACTTCATCGTTGGCTTTCCTTTCCGTCCATTTTATTTTTCTCCATTCTTCTCCGCCCCGAAATATTAAAAAAACCCAATCTACTGTTTTCCTACTACATCAGCGATGAGGTTTCTGAACCATGCAAAACTGCCTGCACATTTTAGTCTGAGACACGCATGTACAGCTCTGGATGAGTTCCTATCCCTCCAGTTTGCACCTATCTCCTGCAAAACATTTATTAATTGTGCACATTTTGGGGCAAAGTATAAGTTAACGGTAAGGTAATCCATTGAATCTCGACTTCATTAATGTATGAATGAAATTTATATATGTGCCCACAGTATTGATTCTGTTTTCATAGAATACGTACGCTGTGGATTTCACTGTTCCTGGATTTAGTTAATGCAAATAGTATCTTGAAAATGGCAATGAATAACTGTTTTCACAGCAAACGTCACTTCGCGCTGCTAATAGTCCAGTTTCATATAAACATGCCCAATTCTTTCGCTTCATTAATCGTTGAAAATTCACTGCCGAGGAAAATAGGTGAATGTTCTTAGGTTAGATGGTATATCTGATGGAACTGGGTCAAGTGATTTTATTGCTCTTACAGAGGTAAAGTGATCCAGGTAGTAATAGAACCAGTAGCATTTGAGTTTAGGCGGTGTATATCATAAAATGGAATGGTGTCATGAAGGAGATAACCTTTGGCATGACGTTTCAAACTTGATTGCAATCTACTGTTATTGTAATCTGCCTAATGCTTTTCACTTACTCTGAAAAATTAGTTGTTATTGTTTTATCTTTCGAATGTTAATCTCCTTCGGAGAAGTAGATTAACATACAAAAGAAACATTCATATGCTTTAAATGAAACGCTTTGTTTCCAAGTTCCTTGGTGAATTATTTTAATTTGAAACTTTATATTTTAAATATCGGGTTCGCGAGAGAAAACATCCGAGCTATATTTCTACGAGTTTGACGACTACGTTCGCAGTTTCCCTTTTTATCACTTAACTAAGACATTTTCTTGTAAACTTTTAATGCGTATCTCATGTCGCTCTTGCGTCAGTTAACGTCATCTTTTCATTAATATAAATCCAATAAATTGTCCTTTACTTTCACTTTTTTCAGTGGCAATTTGCATTTTCTCAGCGTGAATCCTCTTAGTTATTTTTGTGGTCTCCTGCATATTTTTTGTGAGTAAGAAACAAGGAATAACGTTTCACTTTTTATACATCTAATTCCATATTTCTGATGCTCTTCTGATAATGCGCCGCCGTTTATTCTACTAGCGTCCTCAACGTTGAATCCATCCATATTCCTCCCACGCAAAGCTATCGGCTAGCAGCATACATTTGTCACGTTACAAATCAAGTTTCATTCAATTACATCCTCTTCGTCGCTCGCAATCTGCCTTTCTTCAATAATGCTTAGCAGCAGTGTCCGTCTTTCCAAACGCAGTCTCGTTTAAAAAAAATGTAATCATTTATGTATCTATTGCTGCCCTCAACCCCCGTTACACAACGTTTTGACCCGAACGTGGTATTATAATAGCTGCTTGAGGCGTCCCTTTGTTTACTGCCACTATTATGACTTACTACCTTGATCAAAAATTTCCCGGAATTTATTCAGAAAATTAAAAATACAAGTTTATTCATCTAAATCTATATTGTCCCCTTCAAAGTAATCCCCATCGACTGCAACACACTTATGCCAGCGCTTGATCCAATCCTCGAAACATTTTTTATATTCGGTTTTCGGTATGTCCATCAGTGCTTCCTGCGATTTTTCCATTACTTCCTCTCGGCTGCTAAAACGCGTTCTCCGTAATGGTTTTTTAACTCGATTGAACAGAAAGAAGTCACAGGGAGCCAAATCAGGTGAATTCGGTGGCTGTTGGATGGTATTTGTTGCATTTTTCGTCAAAAAATTACGAATAATGATAGCACTGTGCGACGGTGCGTTATCATGGTGAAAAAATCCACGAGTTTTCTGCCCACATTTCTGGTCTCTTTCGGCGAATTGCTTCACGCAAACGTCTCATAACGCCCAAATAATACTCTTTGTTTACTGTCTGGCCTTCTGGCAAAAATTCATGATGCACTACACCGTTGTAATCCATGAAAACCGTCAGCATTGCCTTCTTTTTTGACTGAAAACGACGTGGTTTTTTTGGTCTCGGCTCATTTGGTGAACGCCATTCACTTGCCTGATGTCTGGATTGCGTGTCGTACTCATAAACCCACGTCTCGTCTCCAGTAATGATCCTTTTGATGAATGTGGGATCGGATTCAGCCTCGCAAATCATGTCTTTTGCGACGTCAACACGGTCTCTTTTTTGCATGAAATTGAGGTCTTTTGGCACCAAGTTTGCTGCTACACGACGGAAACCCGAATCATTAACCACAATGTCTTGGGCGGATCCATAGGCAATGTTCAAGTCCTCCGCTATTTCTCTGATGGTTAATTTGCGGTTATTGACCAACATTTCTTTTACTTTATCAATTTTTTCACCGACTTTCGATGTCGATGGTCTGCCACTGCGTTCATCATCTTCGATTGACTCACGACCACTTCTGAACCGCTCGTGCCACTGGTAAACGACCGTTTTTTTTAGAGAATCGTTGCCGAAACACTTTTCCAACATTTCCAACGTCCGTGCGCCACTAAATCCGTTTTTTACGCAAAATTTAATACAAGTTCGTTGTTGCAAATTTAAATCCATTTCTGAAATTGTAAAAAATCGCCAACACACACAGAGATAGATGTACTCTTGGCTACGTAACTTTTGCAAATGTCAAGTTATGACACTAAGATTTAAAGGGAATATCAACAACAGATGTACCAATTTAACAAAAAAAACAGAACTCAAATAGGAACGATGGGAGCGCCACACGGTGGTTATTCCGGGAACTTTTTGATCAAGGTAGTATAATATGTAATTTTTAATCTGATCTTAATAATTTTTGCGTTAGAATTTTCAAGTTTTATGTATAGTTTTACAAATTAATGAAGCAGGAAAGATGGATGCAGAGTATTTTGATTGGCCCTAGGATATTGAAGACGGAGGCAGAGAAGGGAATGTTACGCAAGCGTGTAAAGGGTAGGGATAGGATAGGCATGTTGGACGGGATAAAGGGAGGAGGGAGGTGTGCAGTATTGCGGTAGACTGGTAGATTACCAATAATAACAATAATAATAATCATTCCGTATTCATTTAATTAAAATTTATCATGAAGTACAAGATTTTCGACACATGTTAAAACAAATCGGTGAAACGGTTTGCGATCGCCTCGGAGGCTGTGATTGAATATTTCTGTTTGTCTAGCAGAATGGGATCAATGTATACCTAAAGTAAATAATGTCTTACAAAAGAAGTGAGATTGCAAGCGAGTGCTTTAAAACTTCCACGTCGATGTGCAATATTTTTCTGGTACCTTTGAAAATCATCCTTTGATCAGTGGCCTACGTCATTTAAAGAAAATAATATCCCCTCATGCCACAATTACAGATATTTAAAATGACCAAAATGCCGTTGTTTCCATGTCAATTTTTTGTTTGATTTCCTTAGGAAATGTCTCTCCGGTAATTGAACTTGAAATGATGATTAAATTAGCTATAGTCCTTTGAACAAAATGTTTGTCTTCTTAATCGTGACTGAATTTCATCAAGTAACGCTTGAAGTCGTTGCGTCAGGTTGCTCGAATTTCAATTCGAGTACTGGTTTCGCGAGTCATAGTTGATAATATGAGAGATTCATTCGGAAAACAAATGTTATTTTGGCATGAGGATTATCCAATCCTGATTTAACTCGTTTAGGTTTTAGATTGATTACTTGAGTAAGGACAAGGAGCTATCAAATTAATGCGGATCGTAATAATTCGCCTTTAAGTAAGTATAATATAAAGTAAGAATAATTTATGACCATCTGGGAGTTCCGAAAGTCTCGTTACCCTACTTGTTTTGCTAAATCCGATGTTTTCATCTCTTTCTGCTGTGTCATTTTCAGATTTTTTTAACGTCCACCTTGTAAAGATTCGTAAGATATGAAACCTCCCCTCCCCTGCTGACGTTACTGTCGGTGCTATCGTTAATACGAGGTCTGTTCAAAAAGTATCGCTAATTTTGAATTTCCGCGGGTGACGTAAAATTTATTTTCGATTTTTTTGTGGGGTTATGTTGGTGCTTATGTCTCTCACTAATGCCGAAATTTCGGCCATTTTGAATGTTCAGTTAATTGTTGACAGCTGTTTTGCTTGGACGTGTTTTGGCTTGAATTCGACTTTTGCCTGTTCCAAAAAATGAACCAAAGAATCTGTATCACATTTTGTGTGGAAAACGAAATTAAGTCCCCGGACGCATTCCGAATGTTGACTGTTGCATATGGAGAAGCTGCCTTGGACCGAAGCAACGTTTATCGGTGGTACAAAATGTTCTCAGAGGGCCGAGAAGATGTGAACGACGAAGAGCGTGCCAGACGCCCGAGCACGTCAACAACAGACGAAAACTTGATGAAGTAGAGAAAATATTATTTGCCAATCGTCGAATCACCGTAAGAGAATTTGCTGAGGACCTGAACATATCGATTAGCTCGTGCCATTCGATTTTTACCAATGATTTGGGCTTGACACGGGTCGCCGCGAAATTCGTACCAAAATTGCTCAATTTCGACCAAAAACAGCAACGCATTAACATTGCTAATGAGATGTTGGACTCTGTCCGCGACGATCCAAATTTGCCCCTGAGGGTCATAACTGGTGACGAATCATGGGTTTATGGTTATGACGTGGAAACTCCCAATAATTCCAATGGAAGCTGCAGCACGAGCCAAGACCGAAAAAAGCGCGCCAAGTTCGGTCGAAAATGAAAGTTTTGCTTGCAGTTTTCTTCGATTGCAGGGGCGTGGTGCATCATGAGTTCTTGCCACAGGGTAGAACGGTAAGGAATATTACCTGCAAGTTATGCGCAATTTGCGGGAAGCAATCTGCCACAAACGCCCGGATTTGTGGAAGAACAAAAATTGGCTTTTGCACCATGACAACGCCCCTGCTTACACATCATTACTTGTGCGCGAATTTTTGGCAAAAGCAACACACTAATGATGTCGCCGCCACCGTATTCCCAAGATCTGCCCCCAGTGACTTTTTCTTGTTCCCAAAACTGAAGAGACCCATGAAAGGACGACGCAACGCTACGATGGACGAGATAAAGACTGCATCAAAGGAGGAGCTGAACAAGATCACAAAAAAATGATTTTTTGAAGTGCTTCGAGGATTGGAATAAACGTTGGCGCAAGTGAATAATATCTAATGGGGATTACTTTGAAGGATACAAAATAGATATTCATGAATAAATAAATAATATTTGAAAAACACGCTAAAGTCGCGATACTTTTTGAACATGCCTCATATATCAAGGAGTTACTTTTTAAAAAAAAGCGCGTTTAGGTTTTAGTGAAAGAGTTTTGAGTGCGATTATCCAATGCGATTGTACTAAAATTAGTATTCCACCATTAATATTAGCTTGTTTTGTTTCATTTCAATGGTATCTAAATTCATGCAGTGGAATGAAACAAACGTTTTGAAACACTTTCAGGAGGCTGATAAATGATTCTGAATCAGCAGTTACTGTAGCGAACGTTTACAGAATGCATTCTTTAGTTATCAAGAATAATTAAAAATGTTTTTCAGGAACATTTATTGAGGCTATAATGAACCTCGTGTAGGCTTTCTTCTAAACTACACCCACTTGTAATAAACGAAATGAAACTGCAAACATCTCCCTAATCCCCTAAAACCTTTTAAGCATGCTTGCGTTAATATAATTTAAGGACAGCACCCTCGTGAGCATGTTACTCAGACAGCTCTTAGGCACACTATCCTGTTCAAACCCTGTGTTTTCATTCGTACGATCTGATCTGCGAAAATGCCTCTCAACATTTAAGACCCAGATGTAATGCGGAATGTTCAGGTTTACTCAACCATTCCGCTTTAGAACTCATCATTTTCTTCAGCTAAGGGTCCAGCCTCTGAGTAGTTTAATATAAGTCAGAACAAAGTTAAAAATACATAAAAAACGTTCATCTCCGATGCAGCAATTAAACGCCAATTAATCGCGCGCCTCGCCTGCGATCAAATAAATATTTTATTCATTTTTCTGCGCAAAAGCGGAACGTGAGCTTTCATTATTTCTCTTCCTCATTCCTAGTGGCCCGTATCAGCGTTGCGAATCGAAATTCCCGTTCTGCTTCAGCACACTCGATCGGAAATTCAGAAGTAGCATTTGCTGCCCGGGTAGGCGATCGGTCGGCATTAAGGTATTTAGTGCTATTACAGATGTCTAGCTGGGTATATGGTGGCTTGGGTGGATGTATTAGAGAGTCTTCATGGGAAATCAGGCGTTGAAATCACCCGCTTAGCAAAAGGCGCAAAGGGATCTAAAGGTTAACGTTTCGTTTGAAATACATTATGTGTTCTTCCTACTGTTCTAAGTAAATTTAGTAGAGTTACTTTAATATCCTTACCCACTTGGGCTCGAATCCGAAGCTCCAACGTGGGAGGTAAATCCGTGCACTAATATCCTGTTTTAACCTCAATTCAATGAGAAATATTATGCTGTTTACTATCGCTAACAATTTCAGTCCATGAAAAGATATCAACTGGCATAATTTCACCGGGGGAAGGGTTGATGAAAACCTTTCGTACGATGTATCAATCATTCAACTGTGGCCAAATCAGTGGAACGCACGTAGGTTGTAAAAACTTGCGAAAATTCATTTAAAAACTTTCGACATCGTGGAAATTGAGAAAATATACTTGGCTATTTATGTAGCCAACTAGGACATGTATTGTGCGCAATGTGCTCTGTGACTTGTCAAACTTGGGTAAAAATAATTAGTTAAATACTACGTTTAGAGTTGACTTAGATTGCGGAAGTCCGGAAATATTTTGGACCGAAATGGTCAAAGTAGTTGAGAAATAAGGAGAAGAATTGCATTATGCAAAAAACTTTCGAGATGAGGAGGGAGTTGATGAATGGGAGTTTGATTAAGGATATTAAGAAAAGGCTCGTCAAAACCTTGATATGGAGCATGGTTTTGTTCGGCGCGGAAACGTGGTCATTGAAGCAGGATGATAGGCATAGATTGGAGGCTTTTGAAAGGTGTATGTAGAGAAGAATGGAAAAGGTGAAGTGGACTGAAAGGAAAGCAAACGAGGAAGTGCTAGAAATGGTGGGGGAGGAGAGAGGATTGTTGGTAGAAATAAAAAAGAGGCAGGCAATGTGATGCAGAGTGATTTTATTGGCAATGGGATGTAGCAGAATGTGATAGAGGGTTGAATCCTCGGCAAGCGAGGAAGGAGCAAGAGTAGGTTAGGAATGTTGGACGGAATAAAGGGAGGAGGGAAGTGCGCCGAATTGAAATGGGACTAGTGTAAGGTTGGATGCCGGTCTGTGTTTTTTTGTACTGTTTGGTAGCTTGTGTACATCCAAAACCTACCTCAACCGATAGGTTACTGGTAATAATAATAGTCACTTCCACAGGATGGACGAGATTTAAAAGACGTATTTGTTCACGTTTTTATGAATGTTAGGAGGGAGGAAATTATTACGCATATACCTCAAATACGGAGGGGAGGGAGAAAATAAATGTGACAGGGAAGAAGAATAACGACGAAGCTTTAATATGGTGAGATAAGAGGGGAGTCTGCATTAGGATATCCGAAGATGGAAAACTAGTGGATGAGAAAGGAATAGCATAAGACAACGATGACGAACGAAAGGATACAATTTGGGGCAATGAAGAGGGTTATCGTGAAACGTTAATAATATAGACAGTAAGAGTCATCCAAAACCTAACTTTAATATTACCTTCTAGCATTGAATTACCTTCGCCATCCCTATGTATTCCTCTCATGGTGACTAATCCTCCAAAACCTAACTGTTCAAACTATCTCCCTCCTACCGTGGTCCAGCGCTCTTTGAATTCGAATGGGCGTGAATCTCGAGAGTCCGAAGATTTCTCCGAGATGCCATTCGCACTGCGGAGGCTGTAGCGCCCCGTCACCTCACCCTTACCTCGCCTTTCCCCATCCCATACACTCCCATGACCCCACCCCTCTGGCTTTCTCTTCATTTCACAATCCATTTCCATCGCGCGAAGGCGGATGGGAGGATGCGAATACCTATTTCCGTCCGCTGGCCACGGTTTGAAACCGTCTCTCAAAAAACTTCACCTCGTTAAGGAATTCTTCGCGATTTCTCGCCTGCGAGTCCTTTTGAAGCGTCCTTCTTTTACAAGTATTTTCTCCATGTATCTTTTCTTTTTATTCATTTTTTTCTACCCCCCCCCCTCCCGACTCCCGGGGGTGACTTTTCGCCTCCCGAGCGCTCGGAGGAATTCCTTCTCTTGCCTCTCGTTCGCCCTAAATTCCTCCGGGTCATGAATGCCATCGCCTCGGGGGATTTAAGGGAGTGTGCATTTGGCACGCACGCAAGCGCGCTCGCCGTTGCAACCGGACTGCGGAGAAATATCAGGACAGTGAGTGTGCATTTGATGATGTTTTCAAACTTGGATTTGCAGAATGATGTTAAATAGTACTTGCTTGTTTTTAACGGTAGCCTCGCGGTATGAGGACATTCCGCTCGTTAAAGTCTCTGATTTCGTTTCGGTGAAACTTGTTTAATACTGCGGTTTCCATGGAGGTGGGTCCGAAATCCGAAAGATCTGACCAAAAATCCTAATAATAGTTTCCTACCATGTCTGAAGTGTCGCGTGTTTAACAGAAGAGTGTACAGAGGACTTGCTGTTCAATCATCAAATCTAGAACGCGTAAATTTAACATTCTAACGTTTCCAGCCGCGTAAGAATCTCAGCGGCGTGATTTTCTCTATACCAGCTTCTAGAAAACCTCAGGTGACGCGAGGAAAAGAACTCAAAGCAAAAGCCGCATATGTTAATTTCTCGCGCCGCAGGCCTCATTTGTGCCAGAGCTTGACTACATCCCAACAAACGATACTCTGGACGAAACTAATATTCGGTTTTATTACTTTGGCGTCGGTGTAATTACAGCTTGCGAACGTTGACTGATTGGTCTATCAGATGTACGCATTCAGTTTTTAAGTCTGTTAGATGTAGCTGTACAAGTAATTCAGTTTTTGATATCTGGATAAGAATATGTTAGTTCGAATCGTTATATCGCCCTGTTGAGCCGTATAGGTACCAACAAATCGAAAAATCCAGTTCGTGTCCATTGTCCAACGCGGTTATTCCCGTGATTAACCTCCTTTCTTGATGATCTGTGGGTCGCTCTATCCTATTCCAACACGAGTGTGGATAGTGGGTTTAATTAGAAAGAATGTTCTTGGATTCTATTGAGGTTTGAAAATGAAATCAGCCCTTGCTATAGACAAAAACGATTAATTTTCTTCTATCGGCATCTAATTCACGAGTTAAATTGTATTTGGAGAATAATGGTGCTATTGGCCCCAGCGCAATGTTGAAAACACCCCATTTGTCTGATTTTCCTTTTTATTTGTGGAGTAACTATACACATAGTGTACTTTGTTAAGCTTTGGCGTCCTACGGAGAGTTATGAATTATTGTGCTCGTCTACCATCTTTAATATTTTTATTTAGGAAGGTGTCGAAAATTGTTATTGTTTTGCTAGTCATGTCTATCTTGCCTATAATGTTTATAATACCGCAGTTTGTGCGGTGTTATATGTAACAACCTAGATGACCACTTCTCCTGTAGATTGAAGACACGTCTATGTTTCATTCGTCGTCAAATTAACTATCGATGTTTTCAATGCGTGTGAAAATTTTCGATATCGTGTTCACTCCTAAGTCTTTTATTTTGACTGAAATATAATTGATCGGAAAATTAAATTGGTGGATGTTTATGAACCCTTGAAGCGATAAACAGATATACTTGTCAATCTTAAATTAAATAAAGTCGTTTTTAACGTCTCAAAAATAGAATTCTCAGCCGTGAATGAGGGTTAATCTTAAGTCACATACCTTCGTTGCATTTACGAGGATTTGTGTCAATATTGCATGCAATCGTACTACTATATTTTCCTCGGATTTGCCAACGTGCATTTTGCGACGCAAATGTCAGAGTCGCAATTATTCACCGTCGTGTGGAAATGGAGTGTAAATAGTACAGATGACTCTCGTGAGAAAGTTAACCGCCTTAAGTAGTATCTTTGGAGTTAATATGCTGCTCGCTTCGTCGACCTTACCTACACCCGTCCGGCGCGTGGAAGACAGTAAAGAGACGATTACAGTGGTGGTAGGATGGAATTTTGACTTTGATTTGTCGGAGGCGGTACAGATGTGTAATGCTCTGCAGTCTATTCTATGATAGGCATTCATTCGGTGCACGAGGTGACCAGCATGAGGACTCTAATTGCACTGCCATAGTTAAAAGCTCCAATAAATGCTCGGGAGGTGGAGAGTGAGGGGAGGGGTAGAACTTGGAATTGCTGGCTCATGGTGTCAACTTAGAACAGTCATCGTCTTCGCCGGTTTCATTCCTCATTGGGGTGGATTTCTCTGACGCTTCTCGCTTGCAGGCATCACGAAAAACATACATTACTTTCTCCATGTACTGGTGCGTCAAGTTCTAAATCTTCGCTTATTTATCAAAGCGACGTAATGTAGTTGTGATGAGTACTCAATGGACCGATCTATAAGAAATCATTTTCTGCGTAGATGCGCTGATAGCTAGAAGACTATTTCTTTCATTTATGTTTTGCTTTCGTTAATCTAGTGGCATGGTTTCTGAAACACCTCCACAGTTGGAGAGGTAATTTAAATATAATTCGAATTTCAAATGTAACCAATACTAATTTCAGATTTCTGAATTATTTATTGTTTCGATTACTTTTATTGTGTTTTGCATTACTTGCCATCATTACTTTTACGCTGTCTATTATCATAAATTGCCCCTTTCAATTTTCAAAAACACTACGTATTAGGGAATTTTCAGGTACTTTTTATGTGACCAATTGTACGCAGTGCATAAGATTATGGAAAAAATATAACGCTTTGAAATGATCTTCATTTTGCATTTCCGCACAGAATTTTAAATAGTTGACGAATCTTCCTGTCTCATATTTTTCACCCTATGCCCGCGGTTGCGATGTCTTCGAAGGACGACTGAGACGTTGAGGATGCTTTTTAGGGCCCCAGAGAATAAATGGAGGATCAATGTCTCTCCAGTTAGACCTGGAGCTTATTGGAATGTTAATACACTGGTCCAGCGAGTAGGGTTTGCCAATATGAATTCATGTTTTGGATTAGTTTTTCCGTAGGGAGGAGTGCGTACGTGAGATTCATCCCAAGTGATATGTGTAGGCAAAGTGCATCTAGTTACGTTTGTTTTAATCGCCTAAAGCTACTGCGTTCCTATCAATGCACGCTACACCAATTTTCAATGTGTTGACGTAGACGAAACTTGTGCAAACGTGTCGGTGAGTTAGCGGGACTGGCCAGACATACTTGTAGGATCATCGCGATATTCTATTCCCGATGACAAAGTCGCTCGCTCACGGGCATTTAGATTTCGCCGACCGCTGCTTCCAGGTCGGTAACAAGTCTCCTGGTAACCGAAGAGCAGAAAATGTTCCCTGCGTCATTCCTTTCCTGGACTGAGAAGCTATTGTGTTTAGACGATCATCTCTGCGGTTAGATTTCGACACATATCGTTGGAGCGACGTCAGCAAAAGTCTACCACCCCCTGATGTTTGATTTATTGTATGTTATTAGAGATTCCTTCTATAAATTTTCTTTTTCCGGAACCCCTGATTCCTGCCTGAATTAGATCGCGGTAAAGGGGGCAAATTTGATCCCCTGTCACCTGTGGCCAAATAATATTTTCCGCATTTGTAGAAATCCGCCTACTAGTCTTCGGCAAATATCAGGCTTCGTTGCCGTCACAATGGCCGAATTCGCTGATTTATCATTATATTTTTTCGTGATTTAATTCCTCCATACTCTGATACAGGAGCTTTTTTGGGTATAATCTTGATGATTGAATGACGGCAATTTCGCAAACGTTTGACGTCAGTGCAACTATTGAGCTCTGTAAGAGGTATGCATTAGAAATGTTATCTTCATTAGAAGCGAACAGCGGTAAAATCAAACATTTCGATATTCAAAAGTAAATAGATATGATAGTAATTTTAATTTTTCACAATGGATGGCAATTTTTAAATTTTGAAGTTGACAACTGCCCCGCAATAATATTTATTTAACCATAGGTAAATTAATCTATTTAAAAAAATAATTAGCGTTAATGAATATCTAATGAACGCCATAAGGAAATGGTACAGAATTTCTAAGGGAATTTCATGCGTATTATTTTTAAGGAATTTGCTCATGATTTTCTATCTGGGAGAACGGCCTGCCCGGGTGGTTGGTAGGCCGTTCTCGAGTGCGTGGTGCAGCTTTTGCACGCCTCCAATTCATAATATAATGATGATCACGCGTATTTATGTATCCCAATTCCAATTAAATATCTCTTTCCTTCTCTTCCGTTGCAGGGCGACCGTGTAGGCTGGGAGTTCCACACGGTCACACTCTCGCGAGTCCCGGGATACGGGTTCGGGATCGCTGTGTCCGGCGGCCGGGATAACCCCCACTTCGCCAACGGGGACCCGGCCATCGCCATCTCGGACGTACTCAAGGCTGGACCCGCTGAGGGGAAACTTCTGTAAGTAAACTATTTGCCATTGGCTGCGCCTCGCCAGCTGCATTAAATTTTATGGCGGGAAAAAAGAGTACATAGACACTCTGTAGGGCTTCAAATAAAGCTCATTGAGAAGCCTGCACAATTTGTGGAGATATTTTATTACACATTTTCAAAATCGAAGTCTAGCAAGACTCGTTGACCACTGGTCGCTGTATTAATAAAGGTGGGTTCCTTAACATGAGAGCACTTAGCCAGACGACCATTTCTTATTCTTGCCTGTTCTGAAGAATATTCGAAGAATAAGTGTATGGTGCAGTGATAAGCAAGCGTTCGCAAATCCTTCGTTGGGAAGCCATAATGTAGATCACTTGCTCTTCTTAAGTAATCCACGAGCACTTCTTCCTTGGGGGAACTGAACACGCGGCTGTGCGGCTAATAACCTGTTTTTGGAATATTCGATGGCCTTTCTTTTTACATAATCTGAACTTACGAGACGTGACAAATTCCAAATTATTTAGCGGCGCTTCGAACTGTCTGACTGCCTCCTATCACTGCTTCTGCTGCAGACTCCGTTACCTTTTTTCTGAAGTCCATCTATTTGTTTTACTCGTGCAAATTCTCGGCATTCTGAAGATCATGAATAATTTTGTGATTCGTCAAAAAAACGTTATTCCTTACTAACCTTTTGGATTTCAATGCAAAATGTGTAGTTTATATAAGAAAAACACATCATGCACCAGGTGTCAGTTGTAACTTACTATCGTTAAATTTGTCTATACGGAGTCACTTTTCGTTAAATCTAATGGATTAAAATTCTGCAAATTCTATCGATATACCTGTACTAAACAAAAGTTAACTAAATCGACTAAACTACGTTGAAAGAGCTCAATAATGTATGTGTCTGGGTGATTGCAAGGTAATGAACCCTAAATGAAATCAAGGGTAAACAAATCACAAGTAAAAGATTTGACTTCACGCACTGCACAAAAAACAGTCTTAATTCTACTATAAGCTAGACTCGACTTTAAAGTCTGCCACCATGTGTTAGTAGAAAAGAAATGCGTCCATCAAGATATCTGATTTGTTACAACCGCCTCCCGTTTTGCAATTGGCCCTAGTCGTCCCTACTTCTACTCTCATTTTTCAATGGCATTGAAAATTGCGTGTACCAGCGCAAGACTAAATTTCGACTGAATGCATTGGGTATGAGGTTCATGAGAAGTGTTAGCGGTGAAAATAGGAGAGATTAGTGAATGGGTTATGAAAGAATGGAGACTGGATGCACCAATAATGGAGAAAAGCTATATTCTCTCGGATTTTAATGCCGAAATATATAAATATATATATGTATGTATGTGTATATATATATATATATATATATATATATACTATATACTCATTTATATAGAAACAGATATAAGGAAAGGGGATAGGAACACACATAAATCCTATCCCTTTTCCTTATATCTGTTTCTATATAAATGAGTATTTATTCGCCGTTTGGCGGGATTTTGTGTTTGAATGTGTGTGTGTATATATATATATATATATATATATATATATATATATATATATATATATATATATATAGATGATTTCCTCGAAGTAACACGGAAATGTTGAATAAAAAACTTAGACTGCAACAAACAATATAAAAACACATAAAAAGAATACTCACTCGTTATTTCTTGATAATTTCGACGGAATTTAGCTCTGTCTTCATCAGAAGAAACAGAAGTACTGACTGCTGGTCATGTGTATATATATATATATACATATATATATATATATATATATATATATATATATATATATATATATATATATAACATTTGGACGGCACAATAGGACACAAATAAAATAGATAACACTTGAAAGGGCACTCACATTGTAGATAGTTTGAGATTTCGGCTTTCTTCAAGTAAGACTTCAAGCCAGAAGCAAGTGAATGAATATTTGTTCGTCACAGTTCGTGTTATATTGTATGTGTGGGTATATACACACACGTACGAGTGTATATGAGCACACACACATACACTCGTATACCAGTTAGCAACTTTTCGTCCGATTTACCAGTTTGTCTTAACAATCAGAACGAAATCACGAGGCAAGGGATATTTTAGCTTCAACAGATTTCATTTTCCTTCAACCGTAACAGACACAACATTCTATTTTCGTAGCTTCGCGGAATATTTATTGTCTTTTTTTTCCCATTATAACTCTCATTATACTCGATCAACTTGTGCATAGAAATAGATATTTTCATACGATTAAACCACCCTAAAATGAAATTCTCACAACCCTTCCGTGAAAACTTCAAGTTCTTTCCGAAAGAGTGATAGAGGAGTTCAAATCATGTCAGGGTAACAAACTACTGTCTCTCCCCATCGCCAAATACCTGTAGTTGGCAGCATCGCCTGTAGCTATTTAGACATCCCAAAATTCGCTTACGCGGCAGATCGACCTGTTTTGAGGACCATTGAGAATCGTTTATTGGAAAGGAGAAACCAGTAAAAGCCTGAAAAGCAACTGCATGCGTCCTAACTAACAAATATTTGAGTGTCCAAAAAACATAACAAAAAGAGAAATTACAACGGAAAACGAGTTTGTCGACGAAGAAAATATATTTTTTGAGAAGAGTATGGAGTGCACTGTCGTGCGGTCATGAGACCTCTGTGAAATGTAAAAGGAGGCGTTTTAGATGTGGCGGTGGCTTGGTATGGTTTCCCCTGAAGAACCAGAAATTGTTAAGAATGAGAGCGTGCTACGTAAGATGAGAGAGCTCACAAAAATATGAAGACAGAAAGATTGTGTTCTGGGGGGAGGCGGAAAGTTCAGGATAACTGTGGAGGACGCCGAATGGTCTGAAGAAGAATCAGGACGACGCCAAAAAGAGTGTAACCATCACTGAGTGAGGCTGAACTCGGGAAAATGCAGAGGAATAAATATTAATACTCAGAACGATTAATGGAGTTGAGTTCTCTTTTATAGTCGTAATACTACCTTGAACAAAAAGTTCCCGGAATTTATTCAGAAAATTAAAAATACAAGTTTATTCATCTAAATCTATATTGTCCCCTTCAAAGTAATCCCCATCGACTGCAACACACTTATGCCAGCGCTTGATCCAATCCTCGAAACATTTTTTGTATTCGGTTTTCGGTATGTCCAACAGTGCTTCCTGCGATTTTTCCATTACTTCCTCTCGGCTGCTAAAACGCGTTCTCCGTAATGGTTTTTTAACTCGATTGAACAGAAAGAAGTCACAGGGAGCCAAATCAGGTGAATTCGGTGGCTGTTGGATGGTATTTGTTGCATTTTTCGTCAAAAAATTACGAATAATGATAGCACTGTGCGACGGTGCGTTATCATGGTGAAAAAATCCACGAGTTTTCTGCCCACATTTCTGGTCTCTTTCGGCGAATTGCTTCACGCAAACGTCTCATAACGCCCAAATAATACTCTTTGTTTACTGTCTGGCCTTCTGGCAAAAATTCATGATGCACTACACCGTTGTAATCCATGAAAACCGTCAGCATTGCCTTCTTTTTTGACTGAAAACGACGTGGTTTTTTTGGTCTCGGCTCATTTGGTGAACGCCATTCACTTGCCTGATGTCTGGATTGCGTGTCGTACTCATAAACCCACGTCTCGTCTCCAGTAATGATCCTTTTGATGAATGTGGGATCGGATTCAGCCTCGCAAATCATGTCTTTTGCGACGTCAACACGGTCTCTTTTTTGCATGAAATTGAGGTCTTTTGGCACCAAGTTTGCTGCTACACGACGGAAACCCGAATCATTAACCACAATGTCTTGGGCGGATCCATAGGCAATGTTCAAGTCCTCCGCTATTTCTCTGATGGTTAATTTGCGGTTATTGACCAACATTTCTTTTACTTTATCAATTTTTTCACCGACTTTCGATGTCGATGGTCTGCCACTGCGTTCATCATCTTCGATTGACTCACGACCACTTCTGAACCGCTCGTGCCACTGGTAAACGACCGTTTTTTTTAGAGAATCGTTGCCGAAACACTTTTCCAACATTTCCAACGTCCGTGCGCCACTAAATCCGTTTTTTACGCAAAATTTAATACAAGTTCGTTGTTGCAAATTTAAATCCATTTCTGCAATTGTAAAAAATCGCCAACACACACAGAGATAGATGTACTCTTGGCTACGTACCTTTTGCAAATGTCAAGTTATGACACTAAGATTTAAAGGGAATATCAACAACAGATGTACCAATTTAACAAAAAAAACAGAACTCAAATCGGAACGATGGGAGCGCCACACGGTGGTTATTCCGGGAACTTTTTGATCAAGGTAGTATTTTAATGTTTCAAATATGGTTGAGGTCTTAATTAAGTCATTAGGTTCAAGGTCTACACAATCCAAAAATAATTTAAATTATCATCTCATCGTAACGTTCTAGATTCATTTACATAGTTCGAATGTGTTAGAATTAACGAAACGCGTGTGTCCTTGGTAAACTCTTTTAAAAATTGAGAACACTTATAAAGTCGTATGTTTCCGAAAAATATGGGCAAGGATGCCCAATGCCCTGAATGATGAGAGTAATCATATGACCATTATTCCTAGGAAAATGTCTTTGAATTTATTTTCACATGCTTGATTTTGCTGAAATTTTTCATCGTGTTGAGTGGTCCAAGGGTGGTCAATAGATTTAACCAACGAGGTACAATTGTTCTTCTCCATCTCAAAATGTATAAAGTTTATTCCAAGCGTCGTGTCATTGTCTTTCACCGTCTGGCGGTCTGGCCCATATGATACGTATATAACTTTCGAATGGACGCAAAAAAAAACTGACACCACCATGGGCTGAAATTGCACCGCGAAATTTCAGTTATGTTGAAACTGGAGATGTTGTATTTCTCAGTCTTCTCCAACGCTGGCAAGCTGGCAATTGGTAAAATTGTAGATAAATTTAAAAGCCGTAATGCGGAATTCAAGCGTAATTCGGAATGAATTGCGAAATTCACAGGTTGATGTGTTGGAATTGGAACGTAATGGATGGCCAGTGAATGCTTGCACTCCACTGGGTAATATATTGTTTCCCCAGTGGAAAAATGCATTTGTTGGCGTTCATTACGTGATGGACAAAATATTTTTTTGTGCTCAGTGCTGCATTAACATTTTCTTGTGACGCAAAAAAATTGAGCGGTGATTTTCAAACGCATTTGTTTGAATCTCTTTAAATACCATCTCGACTATCTCATCTGACTGCACCATTGGGAAGAGAATGTTGTGCGTCTTCGGCGGCATTTTATGAATGCTCTGTCGTAAAACGGGTTCGGGTTAAAAGCAATTGAAGCCATAATTCTCTAAGAGACCTGAGTACATAGTACGTACGGTAAATGTACGTAACGTGGTTTAATTTCCGGTCTTGGCAAATTTTTTTCTGTTCTGGGTCGGCCTTCTTTTATCTTCCTTATGCTTCCTATTTTAAGCCTCCCTTGCCTCTTAAAGACCACGAGGGAATAGATGTCTGTAATAATGTATAAAAATATAATAAATATATTTAAGACCGTGTTGAGAAGTAGGTTTGCAAAATACGGTTATATTTAAATAATTTTGTTTAAAGTGTAAATATATATTATCGCGTTCAGATTATATGATAGGAGGCATAGCAAATCTTTAATATTCCTAAAGTGTTTATATCCTGATACAGATCGGCAATGGTTTCCGAGCTACAGATTCAAGAAAAACTGGCTAAAAAATGGCTGAAATGGAATAGCTGAAAGTAGGTGAGATTGAAAGAAGTGCCACTTGAGAAAACGATGCCAAAACTCGCCTTTTATTAACGAAATGCCCTCAATGGAGTTGATTGCACTGTCCTTGAAAGGGAATGAAGTGAAATCCTCTTTAAGAAGTGAGAAATACAAAGAAGGTAGCCAAATAGCAAGTTTGAATTTGTAAGCAAGCACATCCCTCCATTAACTTAAGTCCATTACCTGTAAACGTGTTGAAAAGATTATATTTATCTCAAGGCACAAAAATAACTGTCAGCATTTGAGGTGTACGCGGATGTTTCTCATCGTATAATAGCTGTTACAAATTAATTATACTATTACAAAATTAATAAAAACAACCTCTCCCGCTTGTCGTTCTACTTCAAACCCACGTATCGAATTTTTGTATAATTTTCTTTTCATTCTAAATAAGAGGTGATTCATCATCATCGGTGATCCATTTGCACCGGTTATAGGTGTCTTTTTACCAGTTACTTTTATTCTCTTCCCTTTTCTTCGTCCCTCTGCACTCTTCTACAATCTTAAAACTATCATTTTCGCCCTTCTCCATCCTCTTATCTTCCCTCCTTCAACTCCACCTTCCATCCTCCTATCCTCCAGTGAACAGTTCCTTCCTAGTGCGTGGCTCTTCCAGTTCTTTTCCCGTTTTTTAATTGAGCTCACCTCAGTGTGCTTTCATAGTTTATTCTCTTTAGGACATCCTCATTCCTTACTTTATATATCGTAGTGGTGCTTGGCGTTCCCTTCCAAATTCACATCTCGAATACCTGAATCCTTTCTTTTTCATTCTTAAGAAGATGCCGCTTTACGCAGTCGTATAAGATTACACTCCAGGTCAGGCACTTTTCTTAGGTCATCAAACATCCTCTTTTTCAGATAGATGTCGATTTTATTGTTTAACTCTTTTATCTTTTTTTTAACTCCTCGTCCCTCAGCCATTTCAATTCTTTCTCAATTTTCAGTTTCGCTTCTTCAGTCTTCTTTCAGTTCCGTAGCTAGGTATTTACACCTTTCCACCTATTCTGGCCTCACGCTTGTCACCAAACCTTGCATCACTTTAACCTTTCCTATTTTCCATATCTTCATTCTTCTTCTGTGGTGTATTCTTAAACCTTGTGGGTTTTATCCTTAGTCTGCACTTTTCTTTCATACCCTCCCGGTTGAGTAAATTTAGTGAAGTATGTTTTATGAAGTTAGATTTCACTAGTGGAATCCATAAGAGTTTTGAATTGAAAGCCGTAAGAGTTATGGGCTAGTTGTGGTATGGAAATTATTGATTATTGGCGTGTAATGGTAGCACGCCCGTATTGTTGCGAGAATGTTCTTTGGATACGCGGTATAGAAGAAACTTTTTGTGAAGTACAGTTCGTTTCTAAGAAAAAAGGTGCAATTTAAAATTCAATGTTGTTAGCTAGTGAGTTTATTCCCTACGAATTATCCTGATCAACTTGACATTTCGAAAAAGTGTTCCTGCTTAACGTAAAAATGATCTAGGAAGGTTAGGTGAAGAAATAAATCTTTGGGAATCACTGAAAACACAAAAGCTCAATACATCGAACATTTTGAGGCACACCATTCATCCAAAGAAGAGAGTGCAAGAGAAACTTGTTTGCGAGTAAGGCAGGCGTAGACTGCGAAGAAGTACGATAAATGAAAGGCGAAACGGAGGAATGCAGAATGCGAACAAATTAAACGCCTCGGGAGGATTGAAACAGGAAAAATCCGGTTGGCCCTTGGGCCGATGCATTTTTATAATCCGAGGTCCCTCTTTAGACATGAAAGAAAGTCGACAATGCGGAATTACGTCACCTTTCTGGGACCATGGTGAAAACCACTTATAGACATTTCTTAGCGTTTTTTGAGGGGTAACGCAAAGTATCCCTTTGAACTTTAATGTCTCTAATGAAATGGTAACATTAGGTGATAGTCTAACCACAATACGAACTCCTAGCTTACCCTAAAACCACCAAAACCGCATTATAAATACAACCATAAATGCCCAAACGTGAAAGCAACAACGCAGGTTACATCTAATTGCAATGGTTTAATTACTGATTAATTCGTCTTTGGATGCTTGTCGTCTTCTTCTGGATCATTTACAGATTTGCTCATGCCGTCGTCATAGGATTTTTTTTCCATGTCCAGTTCACTTGGGTTTTCGAATATTTGTTTATTTTTTAGTTTGTATGTACCACATCATTATGCTATAAATAACGGTCACCATTTCCTTTTCCTCATCTTTCGTGTTGGAAAAAAATTCCTTTGTATTTTTAACGTTTATGAAAATATGTTCCTACTTTTGGCGCTATTATACATACGTCGTATTTCGTAGCATTGCCGGCAAAATTTTCGACTACGTCTGAGAACAGTTTTAATATTTCGTTTCTCGGAGGTAAGTAATTGTAAAACATTGATAAAATTTTGTGTCTAATTTTTCAGGAACAATGTTTCTATAACGTTATCGCAACTAAAAATCTCGAGTATCTTACGTGTGGCTAGGGTATTCTTATTTTGACAAAAGAAGTGCTCGTTCAGGTCTCCCAACAGGTTATTTTTTTAAGTATAGGCCTTTTTTTGCTAATACATTGAAATATTTTTATTTATTTAACCTCAAGCCACTTCATGACGTGTGTTTAAGAGTGCATTTCGTTCAAATTTACGATTTTTATTTTTAATCGTTCATTCACTCTATTTTGAAAAAACTTGTCCGACATAGCAGGTCCCTTCCTTCTTCATGTCTTTTTTTCAAAATTCTCCATTCCCGTGAGTTTTCTACTGCCGGTGGCCCTCTGCAGAAGAAAGCTCCTCATAACTGGTTGCACGTATTAAACTTTCCCAGTATATTTTGGAAACGGGTCGTCATTATTTTCATTTGACGTGTTCGCCCTCATGGAAAAAGGATATAGGAGAAGCAAAGAGACCCAACCGCATTTTTAGATCCGTCGTTAGAGCTCTTCTTCGTCAACCTTATTTTTTCTCTTATTCGCAATGCCCATATCTCCAAATATTTTCAATATTGACTTATTCGCTAGCATCATAGACCAGGATTCAAATGCATAAAATGCGATGGGCCCAAGTCATATAAAAACTACAGTTATCAACCCCTAAGTCCGTTTGATGAGTGTGGGTTGAGTTCACCGAATACTAAACCCGATGGCGTGTGAAATTCACTCATCAGTGTAGAAGGTGGGGCAGTTCCTTTTCCTATGTCGTCTATAGTTCCCTAGGAAGATCTGGTACCCCAAAAATCACAAAGCTGAGGGTGCCCAGAGGAGTGCCCGGGAATCGAACCCGGGCCCTTCGGTCACATTCCAACTCCAGCCAAAACACCAAGTCAAAGAAGAAAGGTATATAGGAGAAGCAACCTGACCCCTTTGACTACCACGTCCACCTGAAGTCATACACTAATTATTTGTTTTATTGTTTTACATTTTAAACCAATTCCTTTCTTTTGCAAATGTTCCTTTAGAATGCCAAACGCAAGTCATCAGACTCTAAACCGCCAGGAGTTAAGCCATTGCTCCGAATGTTGACGCATGCTTCAGGGTCGATTCCGGAGTCTTAGCGCAGAATGCTTGTGATCCACGATGGATATGTAATTGATATGGGAAATATAGGAAGGGAGGGACGAATTCAGCCATAGAAGGAGTGAGAGGCATGTCGATTGTGGCGATACCTGACATAATACTTGGGTCCCACGAGATTCGTATCTTGGAACTCGGGGTCTTAGCTAAAAGTCCTTTTCTTTTCTCCGATATTATGTGCTTATCTAACGGTCATCATTTTACACGGAAATCTGTTGTCTTTTTGGAATTTTTCCCTTTCCTCTCCCGAGTGCGAATCACTTTCATTACGTGGAAATCTCTATACTGTGCAGTTATTGTAGGCGGTACAATAATACCTTAAATTTTAATTATATATTGATATTATAGATATCAAAATTTGAGGCGTGAAAATAGAGCAAGCGGGAATCCATACCTGGACGGCAGTATAAAGTGGGATGGAAGAAGTTCGACGGATATCAAGTGAAAAATAGCTCAAGAATACGTTCATAAAAAAGGGGCAACTACTGAGTTCAAACAACCTAAGGATACGAGCCAGGAAGTAAACATGTTGCTGGAGGAGAACGCTTAAGATTAAATGGACCGACAGTCCATTTAATCTTAAGCGTTCTTCTTAATCTTATTTAAAAAAGTGAGACAGGGAGGAGTAATTATATGGAAGAGGAGGAAGAGGAAAAGGTCCGCATTGAGAACTGCACGGCAAATAACGACGTAGATGTATTGGACACACCTTGGGACGCAATCGATTAGCTAGAGACAAAATAGAGTAGAATACAATTGAAGGGAAATCCCGTGGAGGAAGATCAAGAGACAAGTAGAAAGGACAAATTAAGGAGGACGTAAAATAGAGAAGCTCTCAGGGGTTGATAGGGAATTAGCACTGAATAGAGATGAATGGAGGTAAACCAGTCTTAGGTTGGAAATACTGATGATGATAATTATTATATTTTGGATGCTGTGTAATTGACAATATCACATACCTATCGTAGATCGGAATATACCGGCTAAATGTGAATGTCGAGAAATAAAAATATTAGTGGCGAGTTGCCATCGAAATATTCTCCCCATTTTTTTCAATTGACATCGAAATATGTTGTCAAATCTTATTACGGACATAATCAGCGGTCATCAATCGTAGAATTGATTTGACTTAGCTCTCCTTTCACTTCCTACTCGGCTAACCTATTCATATCTTCATATGTCTTTGCCTTCACTGTCTGCCGTTATCTGTGCCATGTATCTTACGCGCGATTTTCCTCGCTAGCTTCCAATCAATTTTCCTTCAGCTGTCTCTAGCGAGCTATCGAATATCTATGTGTCTAATGAGTTCATCTCTTCTCTGTTCCACTGTTTTCCATAGGTTTATCCATTTTTTTGTTGGAGAACTTCATATTCAGTTACTCGATTTGTCAATTCAACCGTCATATTTACTGGGTGTACAAGTATAAAATGTGAAGTTCAGAACACAGGTGATACACCAGTGCAGTTTGTGGTTTAAAGATCTGAAACTTCTGCCATTGTCTTGTGCCATCAAGTGTCTGACGCGCACGAGTAGTGATAAATTGAAAAAGTGTTTGCAAAGCTATGTTTATTGTCTATGTTCATTATGTGCTTTGTGATTTGTTCAGTATGTCGAAATTTATACCAAGCAAAGAGCATTCGCGGACATCATTAATTTTTTGCTTTCATTTGAAGAAACCCTGCTGAATCAAAGCGATTACTTTGAGAAGGTATGGTGAACATGCTCCATCGCAAGATACGTGTCAACGATGGTTTCAGCGTTTCTAAAGTGGTGGCTTCGATGCTCCAAACAAGGAACTCGGAAAACCGACAAAATTACGTGAAATCATGAGTCGATGAATGGTTCGCGGCAAAAGGGAAAGATTTTTACTGGCGTGGTATCCACAAATTGCCCCAAAGACGAGAAATAGGTCTAACTAGCAATGGAGCATACTTTGAACAAAGCTCTATTTATCATACTTCCGAATTTTACTTTTTTTAAATTCCCATTTCGTACTTGTACGCCTGGTAACCCGCATTAAATCATATTACCAATGCATCCAATCTTCAAGCCGCTTTTTCCATTCGAAATCCTTGCGCACTTATGTTATTGAGGGCGTGCTTAGCATCTTAACTAAGCGCATTCTAATTTCTTGACTTAATGCTTTGAGTAAATATTTCTTCTTACTTTGTAGGCCTTATTGGCTCGTCCTATTCACCTAATTATGCCCTCCTTTCCTGGCAATCCCGCGTATGATTTTTGCGAAAATTTAACGCTTCTTAAATTTTGGCGGGCATATTTGTATCTGCATCCTTTTATGTGCTTCTATAACAATACTGTTTTTTCCATCTTCGCACTCTCATATCCCAGCTTCGTTATTAGCAGAATATGCCATACTGTCTTTTCATCTGTTTCCTTTAAATTTCATGCATTACGCCGATTCCATGCGAGCGAATTTTCTCGCATAGAATGAGTGTTTCTCTTGCGCCGAAAAATGTACACAAATTCAAGCGTGTAGAGGTACCCAGGCGTCATTTTTCGTCCGTTGAGTCTAAGACCTGTGTTTCGCGTTCCGCCCTGTGTCTCATTCGGCATGAATGGCAACAGGTGAACTGGAATCGTGGAGAACCAATTACGACTCTGGTTGTTTGGGAAGGAACGTATGCTTATCGAACTGTGCTCCGTAATCATAATCGCCAAGTTTGTATAAGATATTTCGTAAACCCCCCAATTATCCGTTAAGAACAGGCGAAAAATAACATCGTGGTATATCTCATGCATTCCAGAAGTCAGCATAGGTTGTCCTTGTCCCGCTTTAACTTATCCGAAATCTAGTCCCTTGATCTTCGCAGAGTATTCATTTGGTGGTTGTTCCTAGTGCGTCGGAGAGGGATATTCCCATGGAATATGGTGAACCCGTCAAATGGCGGTTGTAGGGCTTACGAGAAAAAATGTAGGCCTTTTTGAGAAGCGTGTAACACCCACCGTAATCTTCGAACGGAAGGGTGCTCTTGATAGATTAGTGACGCTGTAGAATTTGTGACTCAAGATACGATTCGCGTTTTGAATTCATGTACCTATTCCATAAACTTGATGCAAATATTACAGAACCTATTCATGAGTACTAAAATGTTAAAGACTTTTATTGATGGCCAACAATGATGCATTCAGTTCTTCCTCAGCAGTTATTAGTACAAAGATTTGTTGATTCATGTTGTTCTCGTCTCAGATAACATCGTCATTTATTTATGACTCCCCTACCTTTGCTCTCCCTAATTGTTTGATGTTTTTAATTTAGGCCTCCATTGTTATTTTCCTTTAAAGTTCTTCCCATCCAATCTTCTTTCCTAAATTGCCTTGAGCAGGCTTATTATATTTTCCGCTCTAGCCTTTCTTCATAATATTGTTATCGACGGACGTCTTTCTTCCCATTCCCACCTTTCGTAGGAATTTTTCTAGGTGATACATTTTTTCTCGCAGACATTGTTGTCCTCCTTAAACGCGACTGTTTCGTCGATTTCAACTTCTCTTACCCGCTATTACGAATGGTAGAAAAATCTATCGAATCATCAAAAACACAATGCAAGTAACTGCTGGGATTTGGTTTGCTCATCACATTCTTTACTCATGTCATGTTTTGTTAAAAGTCAGTAGCACATCTTTTAAAATCTGTCACGAAATCGTAATGTGATTTATTGGGCGGCATAATGGATTTTCATTCGATACTGCGGCATAATTCATTTGATATAAGTTTCTTAGGATGTTTGCATGAACATATTTTTTCGCTCTTTTTTGACAAAATTTGCTAGCGTCGCCAGTAATTTTAAGTATGCATTACAATGAGAGAAAAAAATCGATACTTTGCACCACTTCAATGGAATCAAATGTACTTTTGTTTAAGTTTTGAGATCAACTCCAAGCTGAAGTTTTTCTTTCGAAGTGAGTGAATTCCCCAATGATGTTTCTCGACGGTTCCCAAAAACACCTTATAAAGTGAATCCTATCGCATTCAACTTTTATGAAGCGATTGGGAATGAGATTTGTGTGTCCTGTTGCAATCCAGCCGAGCCAACGGCAGCGGGACATCGAAGAGGACCGCAACCGTTAGAATTGGGTCATGGAATGTTAAGACGACGATGAGGTCAGAGAAGTTAGAAAACATCAAACTGGAAACGGAGAGACGAAATATATTAGGCCTGAATGATGAAAGGCGGAAATACTGACACCTCAGCAATGGGGTTATTTTTCCCTGATTGGGAGGAGAGACGGCGTGGAGTAGCTGTAGTAATGAACGGTAGATCTGGAAGAGGAGTGTCAAAAGCAGAACATTAGATGGATGAAATTTTATTAGCCTAGTTGAAAGCAGATATAACTACCAATGAATAAGCATAGTATGTATTTTTGCATAGTAATTTATTTTACCACCGGTTTCGACGCATCGACGAGATCAGATTCTAATGTAGTCGAGATTAGTAGTACCCAGATTAATTATTGTAAAAATATTCCTAGAATTAATCAATAATCATTTTTTTCGCCAAGTTGATCCTGAAACTTATATGCTCATCGTTAATAACGAATTTAGCTGTGCGTGAATAACGAGCTGTGCTTAATATGTACTCTCCGGCATCAAGTTGACGAAGTAGAAGAAGTAGAACATGCAACACAAGGGGCAATAATTAGGGACATCCTCTGTAAAAAAAACACCTAATATTAGACATCATGCAATATTGGATCAAATCATTAAATGTATTACTTTAAGTAAATACAATTCTTATTTTTATTCGGGTGCTTGAGTTCGATTTTGTTATGATTTCATATCGTGTGAGGGAAGAACTAATCTGCCGGTAACAAGGTCTATCTCCCTCATTTTCTCTCGGTTGTCGTATCTACCCGTATAATTTGATGCCATAATAATTTCCTCAGTGTTCTATGCTCAGAGAGGAGTACTCAGTTGCCCAGTACCTTTCTGAAAGTCTTAAATCTTGACTGCCTTCGTAAATTAAGGGCTTCCCAATTTAATTCCTCCAACATAACTGTCACGCTTACTCTCAGTGATATTATGTATCAAGGTGACCATTCAGTCGGGAAAATTTGGGAAATGAGTAAAATGTCGCGAAATGAGTAAAATGTCGCGAAATGAGTAAAATGTCGGGAAATGCTGTTGTTTCTTCGGGGAAGTATGGAAAAAAGCCGGATTTTTTTTACTTTCGGGAATTTCGACGTATAAATCAGGAATATGCAAAAAAAGTCTGGGGTGGGAATGTATGAAATTAGTCCATATGCATAAAGCCAGACTGTAGAAAGAGCTAAACCGTGGTGATCTCGATCTAGGCATGTTTATTTAATACATTAATCTGTTCTTATGACTGGTGCATTTAACTATGGTTCTATGCTGTGGTATTATAGTTAAACATGGATTTAGGAACTGCGCCATTGTTTCATGCGGCTTCCAGGTGGAGGAATGCAGATCCTTGTCTTAATTCAGTGTTATTGAAACAAAATGCAAGATAATTTAAAGGAGGAGGCTGTTCAGTTCAGTAGATTTAATTGGATTAAAAAGGAAAGAACCCCAAGAATCTCTTGATGAAAATCTAGGTAAGGTTGGGAACAACTGAGGGGGAATGTGGGAAGATCTTATAAGGGGGATAACAAGAGCTACAGGGTAAACAATAGGAAACAAAAATACAAAAAGCTTTAGTAAACCATGGATATAAAGGGAGATGATTAGGAAAGTGGAGGGGAGAAGGATGTGGTAGAACTTGAGAATGGAATTGGATTGATGAATGTACAGAGAATTAAGTGATGACTGAAGGTAAGAGAGGTAATAAGAAGCATAGTGTAATGTGGTGATTATATGAAGAAATTTCAGGGTTGGGATAATTGTACTAGTGATTCATGGAAGTGGAAGAATTGTTAGGAGGTAAAAAAAAGGATGACCCTAAATTTGCAAGTTGAGAAAGGAAACTTACTTGTACATATGGACCTGTATGAGATTATGGTAAATATTTAGGTTTCTAAGTTTATTACATGTAGGGGCAGGGAACATGGTGGATGATGACAGCTTAAACATTTATAAATAAACCAAGCAAGATAGGAAATGCTCTGCCATTATGGACAAGAACTAATATATTGTCGTTGCATTGTAAATGTGGTCTATAAGAAAGAGTATGATCATAATTGAAGGATTTTAAGATGTGAGTATGGAGAAAATAAATTGATAGTGCAAATTAAAGGTAGAAGTTGTCACTGTGGGAAAGTTCAAAATGGAGAAAAGTTGGACAGAGGAAATTTAAATAGGAAACAGGAAGGAATATGGGGGAGAGGTTTAACTGGGATGGTTTAACAGGAATGAGAGAGGAAAATATTCAAGGGCATGGTGGCAATAGAAAGTATGAAGGGTTGAAGAAGAAAATGTTGTCGGTCACAAGGTGTTGACAGCTTGCTGATTGGTTTTACAAGTTGGCCACAATGTGTTAATTGTTTTTAGGAATCATAAAAAACAATCTAGGTGAATATTTGGAATGAACCCAGGTTGAAACAAAAAATGAATGCATAGACAAGTTCTGACATAATCACAATGTCCAACTGGTTACTATGTCCAGAAATTCTTATTGTTAAATAATGCACATGCAAAAAATATTTAACATTTCATTGGATTGTTTTTAATTATTAATAACTGAATCTACTGCCGATTAGCAACCATTTCCAAGGAAAAATATAAAAATGATCATCTTTATTTAATTTTTTAGTTAGACTTTCAAAGCAATTTATGCATCAGCTGTTATTTGTAGATATTCCTGCTTTCGATAGAGGATTTCAAATGTGGTAATGATCTTCATTTATCATTATATAGTAATAGGAAGCCAATTAGCTGTGCTCTAAAACTGTGATAGGCAGAAGCCAGGGTTATAGCCTGGTGGATGATGCAAATATTGAATTGAAACATGGGCATGAATGTCGTCTAAATTTGAACCATTCTTTTGGTTAACCTTGCAACAAGCAAAAGCTTAAAGTGATTCTAAAGACACTCCGATCATCAGGAATGTTGGCAAGCAAATACATAGGCTTTCAAACTTATATTAACTTAAATCATCTATTGTTGATGAAATAAATTTTTAGCAGGCAATTCAAGTTATGGTTTCTGGAATTTTCCATTGGGTGGTTATTCTTTTATATTTTTGTTAGGCTATTCTGTTATTTGATGTATATTGTAGGATAATGGAAACCCTAAATTAATTCAAGGTGGATGATTTTTACACTCTGAAATTGTTGCATTAATTTTAAATTATTTCCTCCTTGCATAACAAAGGGAAAAAGAATGCTCTAGGTTCATGACAAACAACGACTATGAGGTTTTAAAGGGAACCCATCATATGGTCCCTGTAGCTCAGTTTGTCCTTTTTCTTTTGATTTGTTCCTGTGTGTTACTTTTGGGTTTGGGATTTTGTTGGCACAATATACATGAAATTTTATTTGAACCTTTTTAATGCGATTTGACACCTCCATTTTAATTTGTCCAGCAGAAGAGGCTCTTAACAAACTCTTTATTGTGAGAGATTTTATTACTTTGTTCGAGTCATTTACATCTAGCAGAAATAACAACTTAAGTGCTTGTGATTTAAGCTGTCTGTTGCCTCTCCTAATAAGTAATACTACTGTTGAGGATATTCAGACATCCTTACACCCATACTTGAGAAAAATCATTAGTCAATGGTTCCTCAATAGCATAAAAGGTCATATTTAGTCCCTGTAACAGTATTCATTAATTCACTGTTCCTCATTATGAAGTGTCCTTCAGATGAATAATATTTAGTGTCATATTATACTGTAATTTTATTCATTATTGTAAGTACCACTTGATAAATTAGTGGCCATCGTTTATGCTCACATTTTAATGATAGTCTTGCCTTTGTTATTGCAGGGTAAATGATCGAATCCTCAGTGCCAATGGAGTATCTCTGGAAGGTGTAGATTATGGCACTGCGGTGGCCGTCCTACGGGAGAGTGGGCAAACAGTGACGCTCTCCGTAAAGAGACGGGTGTTGATGTCACCGCAGCAGCAGAGCTCGAACGCCATGCAGCAAATGCAGATGGTCCCCCCCATGCCTCACCACCATCACCAGCAGCAGCGAGGGGGAGGACATCAGTACCACGCACAGACCTCATCCCTCCCGGCAAGCACCGGCACACCAAATGGGAGCTCCCAGCTCTTGCGGCAGACCAACAGTGGTGTAGGTGGTGGAATTGTGGTTCACCAACAACAGACACTCAAGTTGTCATTGGCCAAGACCAAGAAGAAAGATGGTTAGCATATTATTCATCTTTGATTTTACCTATATATTTCCTTATTGTTTTTGCCAATACCTTCTGTATGTCAGCAATTCCATGCTATGACTTAGTCTCAAAAGTGAATTCACAAAACTCTTTCTGAAGAAATATTATTAAATCAGCCATCTGTTTTCATAATTCTATTAATATTCTATATGGTCAAGACATTCAAGTGCTTTTGGTTTTCTCCACATGTTGCCTTCTGCTGACAATAGTTTTGCCAGGTGTAACATTAATTAACAAAATTGTTATCAGGGGAAAAGAACATTTACTGAAACCCAGAAGCATGCAGCCATCACAATCTTCGAATCATGAGAGCCTTCTTACCATTTTATCAACATTCTTAATGGTTAAAAACATTTCAATTATATATTTATACAAAATGCTGCATTGCACTAAAAATCCTATCAATATCTTTTCAATATTCATTTTATCATTAACCTTTATGGTAATATATTTTTAAATGTGCCTGTTTATATTTAAGATCCTACAATAACATACATTATGGTAATATATGGAAGAATTGGCATACTGAAATCTCTTTAGTATCCCTGTTTATTCCTCTCCTGGGTGCTTAAATGGAAAACTCGTCTTCTTTATCTCAAATGTGCCTTTCCCTTGTCCTGCTTGTTTGAAAAGTTGCTTCCTTTCTTCAACTGTGAGCCATAACTATAGTTTTATGCTTGTTTATCTTGAAGATGCACATTTTCATCCCTTTTTACATTCAAGGTAATGGTAACCTTGCCGGGCCTTCCTTCTCATACAAGCATAGCCATGCCACCTGCAAATCACTGTATATTCTGAGCAAATGAATTCTGACAATGGTTACGTGGTACAAAGCTACTTTGACTTGAATTTTTAAATACACGTTATTATTTTTCCATTGCATGTACAATTGATTTGGTCTTGGCCATTTTTTAATCATTCTGTCTCTTGTATCAATTTTGCCTCGTAGACTTTGGACTGGTGCTGGGCTGTAAAATATACATAAGAGAGGTGGGGTCGGCTGCAGCGGCTGCTGTCTCGGTCGAGGACGTGGACACGATAGACGTGGAGGATGGCTCGGGAGAGGGTAACTGCAGCGTGGGAGTGGGATTGGGGGGAGGGATGGTCCCACCATCCCTTCAAGAAGGTGACATTCTCGTCAAAATCAATGGCCACACGACAGAAGGCATGTCACTGAAGGAGGCACGGAAGGCACTTGAAGGGGCCAAGGGCGAACGAGTGAGCCTGGTGGTGAAGAGGGAGGTGGCTGGTATGGCACCCTCGCAAGCAGGTTCCCGTGCCTTTGGAGCTGGTCACCAGAGGCACTCAGAGACTTCAGCACTTGTCAAAGGTTAGTAGTCTCCCGAGATTGTCTTTTGTAATTCCATATCTTGATGCTGTGGTGGAAGTCTTACAGTTTTTGACATAACTTCGTCATTGTTTTAATTGCACTGCTGGAGACAGTAAATGAGGGATAAACAAACTTAAAACAGGTTTTATGCCGGAGTAAATAATAAATACAGGTCTCATCTAATAACTTAAAAGTGTCATGATTTTCAGATAGTTTAGGGCCTAGCCTACAACTGGGGCCAACTTCTCAAATCTGTTAGTCATTTCAAGCCCTTGAATTGGAAGAAGATGATCTGTGCTAAATACTAAATATGTCCTAGCACAATAAGCAATTTGCCAAAATTGAGAATGCAGAGTTGAAGATTTGTTTAGTGTGGAGTGTCAGGTCGTCTTGTCATTCAAGGCTAATGAATATAGGAGTGTAGTCTTATGTCCCCTAAAACACCACCTTAAATAGTAGATTACAAATGACAGTAATAGTCGTTTGTGTTTCACTTTTCATGGTAAACAATAATGAATAGCCAAGGAAGGTATTCTAACATGGCCTCCCCACATTTGTGTCTTCCAACAGAATTGCAGAGTCAACCCGGCTTCATCGATGCTTCCTCATCTGATCTCGCACATCATCATGGCCATTCCAGCCACCAGCCTGGTCCCCACCACCGCTCACCCTACCCTCCATCACAAAACCTCTATGTTCAGCCCCCAACTCGCTCTAGTGCCCACCAAACGCCTTCCCAGCAGCCACCAGTGGATGACAAGGGGGGGAGTATGGGACCTCCAGGCACAAGCTCTAGAGGAGGCCGTTCCAGGGGCCCTCTGGTGGACAGCTGGGCCCTTGGGCAGCTGGAAGGGGGTAGGGAAGGTATTGAGGGGGAAGTTGCACCACCCCGACCACCACCTCCAAGGCCAGAAGGTATGCATGAACTTCTTTCTTCATTTTTATTACCAAGTGAACCTCCTTTTATGCCTGTAATAGCTTGAGGCTTGCATTGATCAAAATAAATTTTTGTCCACCATTCCATCGTGAGACTTAATTATGGCTGTGAATGAAACTATTTATTTTTTTATGGGGGAGTTTTTGTGAGCATGCTGAGCTAATGTATGGAATAGTGTTTCTATTGAAGATTCCTCAGCTGTTGTATTTTAGAATTTGTGTTCAGTGCGACATTGATTGCTCTCAGAGTTGATCCAGAATTCATAGTCCACACCTTACCACACTGCAACTTATATATTGAGATTTAAATACTATACTCAGTCATAATTTGAAGAATGTTTTTCAAGATTTTACTTGCAGAGAGGCATATTTTTCTGTGGTATTGTCCTTGAAAATTATTATAGTATTCTATATTTTTGTAGGCATTTTGAATGTAAAACATTAATTGCTATATTTATACAGATGTTAATTATCTTAAGCATTTACCAATTGTTTATTAATCTGAGGATTGATTTTACAGCAGCTCTCCAAGCTGTCATATTAACTACCAATATCTATCAATCTTCAATCATTCAGAATTCCTGCCTATGTTGTCTTCCATCACTTGCTTCTCATTGTTTTCTTGACCTCTCTCTTAGTACTTTCCTCTAATGGTTCCCTCAGTCATATTCTTTAGTGGACTCCTGTGATTCTGATGTTTTCAATTAGTTCCCTCCTATCTTTTATTTTCCTCTATTCTCCTGCTCTTGGGAGACAAATAATCGCAGTAATTGACCTAAGATTGTTTTGACTGGCTGATGATAAACTAATCTCAAAAAATGTTAGATTAATATGCACAGGGAAGGGGGTCAGAGTTTTTTTCCATGTACCCACATTGTGCTACAATAAGTTCTAGTAACTAGATAAGACATCTACTACTTGGGTTTTAGATTGAGTTGTTCAAAAACATTTCTCAAAAATTGAACTTAAGATCCTATTGTCATTGTACTACCTTGATCAAAAAGTTCCCGGAATAACCACCGTGTGGCGCTCCCATCGTTCCGATTTGAGTTCTGTTTTTTTTGTTAAATTGGTACATCTGTTGTTGATATTCCCTTTAAATCTTAGTGTCATAACTTGACATTTGCAAAAGGTACGTAGCCAAGAGTACATCTATCTCTGTGTGTGTTGGCGATTTTTTACAATTTCAGAAATGGATTTAAATTTGCAACAACTAACTTGTATTAAATTTTGCGTAAAAAACGGATTTAGTGGCGCACGGACGTTGGAAATGTTGGAAAAGTGTTTCGGCAACGATTCTCTAAAAAAAACGGTCGTTTACCAGTGGCACGAGCGGTTCAGAAGTGGTCGTGAGTCAATCGAAGATGATGAACGCAGTGGCAGACCATCGACATCGAAAGTCGGTGAAAAAATTGATAAAGTAAAAGAAATGTTGGTCAATAACCGCAAATTAACCATCAGAGAAATAGCGGAGGACTTGAACATTGCCTATGGATCCGCCCAAGACATTGTGGTTAATGATTTGGGTTTCCGTCGTGTAGCAGCAAACTTGGTGCCAAAAGACCTCAATTTCATGCAAAAAAGAGACCGTGTTGACGTCGCAAAAGACATGATTTGCGAGGCTGAATCCGATCCCACATTCATCAAAAGGATCATTACTGGAGACGAGACGTGGGTTTATGAGTACGACACGCAATCCAGACATCAGGCAAGTGAATGGCGTTCACCAAATGAGCCGAGACCAAAAAAACCACGTCGTTTTCAGTCAAAAAAGAAGGCAATGCTGACGGTTTTCATGGATTACAACGGTGTAGTGCATCATGAATTTTTGCCAGAAGGCCAGACAGTAAACAAAGAGTATTATTTGGGCGTTATGAGACGTTTGCGTGAAGCAATTCGCCGAAAGAGACCAGAAATGTGGGCAGAAAACTCGTGGATTTTGCACCATGATAACGCACCGTCGCACAGTGCTATCATTATTCGTAATTTTTTGACGAAAAATGCAACAAATACCATCCAACAGCCACCGAATTCACCTGATTTGGCTCCCTGTGACTTCTTTCTGTTCAATCGAGTTAAAAAACCATTACGGGGAACGCGTTTTAGCAGCCGAGAGGAAGTAATGGAAAAATCGCAGGAAGCACTGATGGACATACCGAAAACCGAATATAAAAAATGTTTCGAGGATTGGATCAAGCGCTGGCATAAGTGTGTTGCAGTCGATGGGGATTACTTTGAAGGGGACAATATAGATTTAGATGAATAAACTTGTATTTTTAATTTTCGGAATAAATTCCGGGAAATTTTTGATCAAGGTAGTATGTGCAATACAAAATTAATGTTTCTTACATTTATTTTCATTTGAGTGACTCTGATTTTACTCTCCACAGATTATTACAGCAGTCGTAGGCAGCTTTATGAAGATGATCCTCTCCTCCAAAGATCAAAACAGCCTGTGTAAGTATTTCAGTTAATATTTAATGTAGGCATATGATGGAAAAGAGTACTGTTTACTCCTTTGAAAATATTTTATTTCCAATATATTGAAATGTGGTATTCATTGAAATGTGTGAATCATTTGTTTCAGCCCGGACCCACGCTTCATAACCTTTCAAAAGGAAGGCTCTGTGGGTATACGCTTGACAGGTGGTAATGAAGTTGGTATTTTTGTCACAGCTGTTCAGCCAGGTAGTCCAGCATCCCTGCAGGGTCTTCAACCTGGTGACAAGATCCTCAAGGTGAGCCATTTCAAACTGCATCCATCTTGCCTTAGCCGTGATATTTTTAGTACGTGTTTGATATGCATTTGTTAATATCCCTCCTTCCAGAACAAAAGGTAGTTTTTTTATAATTCACCGAGGAAATCTTAATATTTTATGCCTTTTTGGCAGGGTCATCTCCATTTCTTGATGGAATACTTCTGAGCGGATGCTATGTATTTGTTTGAATTCTGAGAGTTTGAGATGTATCCAAGTGTGTAGAGAAGATAAAAATTATAGTTCCTGGTATTACTTTATTGGAACTGCTTCATTTGGAATGTAACAACACTTCGTAATTGCATGTTACCATGTTTTTTTCATTACAAAGGTTTCATAATAGCAGAGAATTGAATGAGTTTATTAGTTTGGTGTCAAAAACCGACTGAGAGAGGGAGTGGGAAGGGTTGACAGGAAAGTGCATGACGATGGTAAAGAGAAAGGGTGGTGATAGTGGAAAGTTCACCTCAGCGAGAGCCTATATACAAGGGCCCAGTGACAAGGAAAGAAAGAAAATCCAAGAGAAATCATAGATTTCATGGAAAGTTCGGAAATTTTTTGGGGCTATTTAAAAGTTATTATTAGTTGTGCCAAATGCAATCCTCAAAAACCTACATGATTATGATTTTTGAGTCAGAATTGCCACAAGCGGCCTATGTACATTTTTGCACTAGATGATAATTAGAACATTATCTTGGTGAAGTACTGTATGGTTGCCATTCATCATGATAAAAATTCTAAAATAATTTTTACTGAAGAATATTTCAATGTTTTCTTTTATCTTATTTTACTCATTTAGCAAATGAAGACACTTCTGAGATTTCTGCTCTCAAGTTTGTCATTCATATGTGTGTATAAATGTCAGCCCACTTCTATATTAATAGTTCCTTTCCTCTGTCCCCTCATTTTCATTAACAATTGGCCAGCTATCATTCTAACTCATCTAACTGACTTGGTCGCCATAAGTGGTGTGTGTGTGTGCAAATTTGTTGATATAAATGCTGTTACTGTAAACTTGTATGCCAACTTGTGCACTTCAAGATGCATGTATGATACATGTTGAAAGTGATTTTTCCATGTTTGAATGTAGGTCAATGGGATGGAGATGAAGGGAATCACAAGGGAAGAGGCAGTGCTTCTCCTTTTAGGCCTCCAAGAGCAGGTGCAGCTGATTGTGCAATTCCGAAAGGATGAATACGACCAGGTTGTTGCCTCACAGCGGGGTGACTCCTTTCATGTAAAGTAAGTAATCCAGTCTTTGTGGATTTGTGTGGAATTTGTACATTACAGAGCCTCAGTGTTTGAACTGAAATACTTTTTTATGCAAAAGTAAAGTTAGACAAACTATGGTTCTAAAACTTGAAAGCATAAATATCCCTTTATTTCACTGGCATGAAATTTAATTTATATTTTGTAAACTTTGTACGTGCTGGGTTTGATCTGGGTAAATGATTTTAGAATTCATTTTTACGCAGTATTTATTGGAAAATGTCTTGGTTAAACATTTGTTGCCATTTTTTTTATGAATTAGCTTCAAGGATACAAATATCAGTGATGTCATATCTTATAGTTAGATTACTTAGTTTGCTACAATTTTCTTGGAAAATTAATGTTGAGGAGTATAGATATATGATTGAAAACTAATTGATGTAGGCAATACATTTATGCTATAAGTGTGTAATTTTATTTATGTCTATACTTTTCAGAACCCATTTCAATTATGATCATCCAAATAAAGGAGAATTGTGTTTTAGGAAAGGAGATGTGTTTCATGTAGTTGACACTTTGCATAATGGAGTGGTTGGTGCTTGGCAGGTGTACAGGATAGGTATGCAAAGATTTAATGTATTAATTTAATGCTAAGATACTACTATTTTAATAAAGCCAAATGCCTAGTTTTTTGAGTTTATTAAGCTAGTATTTGTGCTACATGAGTGTATTATTGGGATGAAATGCTATATCTGAGGCAAATTTAGTGAATTCTCTTCCAACTATCATCGGTATGCTATCTAATGGGAGAATATTCTGGACTGAATGCATTATATATGTAAGATAGATGACAAACCTATTGTCTCTCATTTGAGGGCGTTTTCATTATCAGAAGGCATGCTGAAGAAATAGATATTAAAAACGAGAACCAAAGGATTCTTGAATAATTCTCATTGACTGAAGTAGCTTCCCTCTCCATTATAAATATAAGCTACAGAAATAACATTTTTTCTGGAAAGGGTTTTATAATGGTGTTCTTAAAATTCCCTATAAGAATGAGACTCAGCGGCATTCATTTAACTATTGATAAAAGCACCTATGGTATTGGGTACTAATGCTAATTAGCTGAGGAAATAAATAGCTTTCTTTTCACTGTCATGTTAAAGAGCTGATTACCAGAGCTGAACTAATATTTATTCACATTTTATGAAAATGCTCCCTTTTTCAGGGTGTCGACTGTGAAGGTCATGAAAAAATGTGCAATTTTGCGCGGAGTCATTGTCACATTTAGTGTATTCTGGATGCTGGAAATGTTTTAAAATAGACTTTTCACTTCTTATTTTAAAGCTTAAGCATTATATCTGTTCTGGATTATTTTGGTAAAGTTAACTTTAAGTTCAACTTGTATTTGAATGTGTTGACAGTCAAAGTTTTTAAGTTAAAATTTCAGTACCACCATAGTCTGCTTTCCCATCAGATTAATACAACTATACTCAGAATTAATATATTTATTTAACAAGCTCCCAGAGCATTACTCCTTGAACTTATTTCATTGATAGATATACCGAAAACTGTATTGGATTCAGAATATTATATTAGTGGTAGTTTTTCTGTAAATGTTTAAGATTTTTGAATTATCATTATAAGCATTTGATGAAGCATAAAAAAATTATAATAATTTAAATCATTTTATTGTTAAATTGAAAAACAAATTCATCATTAAATGAGTAAGGTTCATTTTATATACTGTAATGCATTTTATGTATTTTATTAATATGTCACCATCTGCTCAGCCAATTCTCTGCATTTTCTTTTATTAGAAGTTAACTCTCACCTGACTTGCAATATTCTAGAGTTCAATTTTTCTCCCTGCATCCATACATATTGTATATTTTTCTGGTGTACCTTTATCATTAGCATAAGCATGTCAAGCTGCAAAACAAAGTGTCCTTATTCAAATTCAGTAACGTAACTTGTGCTTTTTTCAAAAGGACGGAATAACCAAGAAGTTCAGAAAGGCACCATTCCGAACAAGAGCAGGGCTGAGGAGTTAGCAACAGCACAGTTCAACGCAGCCAAAAAAGATGGGGGAGGTGGAACGTCATCAGCGAATGAGGGAGGAGGTGGAAGGGTAGGGTTCTTCAGGAGAAGGAGGGGAAGTCATCGGAGGTCCAAATCATTGGGGAGGGTAAGTTATGAAGGGACATCACTCTTTATGACTACTCATGTATTTTTGCTAAGGAATTTACTGTCAGCCTCAAAAAGCATCATAGAATTAACAGCATTAAATCATGCTGTCCTCGCTGAACTACAAATTGAGAGAACCCATCTAATTGGGACATGGCATAAAGAAAAGAGTTTGCAGGGAAATAGCGGTTAAATATCTCCCATGTCTTCCCTGTCTTCTTGTCTTCCCTGACCAGGTGTACACAAAGTCATGGAGGGCAAGCAGTAGGTTGGGGCCCAAGTGGGAAAGAGGTTTTCCAATCTCCCATAAATGGCAACCCAGCCATCAGTCTCTATGAGGGATTTTCACATTTCTGCAAGCAAATGCAAAATTTCCCCACTTATAGTCCAGAAAAAATGCCCTGCTTTGATGGCTGAGGAAAAGCATTTGATGCTTCTCACAGCAGTGCACACATGTCTCTGAAGTATCAGTTTATTTTTTCCTTGGCAGCATATTTTACATTCCCTCCCAATTCTTTTTTCAAGCCTGGAATCAAACTTTACTTTGGATGTTTGATGGAAATAAGAATCGTGTGGGATCAAGTTGTGAAATACTGGCGATTTTATCGAAATTTGAGTAAATATTTTTCCATAATTCACAATGAAATCATGCCTACCATTAAAACCCAAAAAAAATCACACACTTGCTATTGAGGTTACATTGCATGCATTTTTCCTGATAGATAAGCCAAAAAATTGGGATTGCATTTCATGGTCCTCCTTTATTGTAGTTTGGTGGACAGAATTTCATTGTTAATAATGCATCAAATGTTTGAAATCATTTTATTGAGGTATTATTATGATTTTATACTTTCTCATTCCTTAACTACGTTGCACATGGTTTAAACATTTATTTTTTCTAGGATCATTGGGATGATGTAGTTTTTGGTGAAAGCTATTCATCAGCATCGCTTGCCAGTAAGTTCCCTGCTTACGAGAGAGTGTCGCTGAGGCACCCTGGTTTTGTCCGACCAGTTGTTCTCTTTGGCCCTCTCTCAGATGTTGCACGGGACAAGATGCTGGCAGATTTCCCTGATCGCTTCACCACTCCTCGTAAGTAATGTTTTGATTTCCATTTAGTGAGTTGTCTCTTCATTTGAAAAAAAGAATGTAAATTTTTTTTATGATCAGGAAATATGCAATAATTAATTTGAAGGCAGTAGATACTCAGTAAATTGATAATGAAAACTTCCTAGGTAAAGGTCTTTGTTGTTAGTCTGATCGCAAATCATATCCCTTTGTTTAATTTCAACCAATAATATATAAGCATCAATGGTTCTTGGGATCTGTGTACTTTTTCTACTTGGTATTTGCACTACATGATTTTATTCATAATTATAATTCATATTTCATGAAGTAGTTAAATGAAAATATGAACCCAATGGATAGAATCTATTTCATGCATGAATAAATGATGTCACAATGCTAGTAAGTAGGTTCATTGTAATTAATATCTAAATACATGTTAATGGTAGATATATAGTTCAGGTCAACATACCTAGGTACTTATGCATTGAAAATTTGGTTTTGTGATGTTATTTTATTTCTGGAGAAATAGTTGTCACCATTTTGTGTTACTCTGTACCCTCAATACATTCCCCTGTATCAAACTTAATATAGATCAAATCTTGTGCAGCATTGCATCATGTTTGCTTAATGACCTTAAATTATAATTTATATGCATGAATTACTCCTTTTATGGCCCAATGTTATGAAATAACCATCCCCTAAGCTGAAATTGACCAGTGAAGTTCTTCTCATTTCTATGTTCTTTCTAGTTTTAAGGATATGTTAGATTCAGCAATCTGATTTCCTTGTGTCGTAACTTCTTCAGAACCCAGCAGTTGATGATAAATGAATATTCATATTCTACTGTTTTGATAGAGGCAATTCTTCTTTTATTGGAATGTAACTCCTTATTTAATTCCCACAGAACTTGAAGCACAGCTGGCTGCTGCTGCCTCCGGGAAAGGTGGGAGTCCCCATGGAATTAGCTCTTCGAGTGGTCGCTCTGGTGGCATCATTCGACTGAGTTCCATTCGGGATATTGTGGAAAGAGGAAAGCATGCTTTGCTGGATGTGACACCAGCTGCTGTTGAGAGACTGAACTATGCCCGCTTTTATCCCATTGTTCTTTTCCTGCGAGCAGATTCTAAACATGTCATTAAGGAATTGAGGGCTGGCGTTTCCAAGTGAGTAGTGATTGTAGTTCTACTGCCAGGTTATTTTTTTCACACTCTCAGTCTTCATCCAGTTGATCACAGAACAAATGGTAGCAGTCCACTCAATTTGCAAATATTGTGTGCATACTAAGCATTGATTGAACCTTGCCACGTAATGACAAAGTGTTTAATGTATAAATACATGTACAAAAATGTGTCTTTTAAACAAGTTATTTTGACAGTTTTTTCATATTTAGCCTTTAAAGTAGTACACACATGAAATGAGGGTAACCAAGTGCATACTATTTAAAGTAATCTTCCTGATCAAGTAGAACAGAATGATAATTTATATTCTGCCTAGAACTATGTAAATTACACTAATTATTGTGATTCCATCACTGCAGTAGGAGATCACTTATCTAAAGTATTAAGCACAGGAACTATACTTGTACACACATACAAGAAATATACATGTATACACTTTGAAATATTATCTAATTTGTCGTAAGCAATAAGAGGTCATAATTTAAATGGAAAATACCTGTCATGCACAGAAAGATCATATTGTTTAGGTGCATAGTACAGGGTAGTGCAGCAAATGCTATGAATTGGTCAACTTTATAATGTGAGATCCAGCACAGTATTTTAGACATGCTAAAAATATCAGTGTGAGTCTGCCCCAGGATTCCCAAAGTAATGCCAATGGCTATATGGGCCTGCAAGCCATCTTTAGTATATTATCAAATTGTTTTATAATTGTGGTAGAAACATTGAAGTTACAATATGATACTTTCAGCTATCTAGTAAGAGGAATAGGACATTTATAATTATTACCCAGTGTTAGGATTATCACATAGTTTTGTATGCAGTGTCATGTGATGAGGGTTATTGTATGTGTGAGATGGGGAGAAGAAATAGTTTTGGCATAGGTTAATGTTGTCAGTAAATGGCATAACCCTCTGATGAGCAGCATTTTTGACTTCCAAAATGTAAAACACCCTGTATTTTAAGTTTTACTCGCAATCAAATGATTGGCAAAAATCCATAATACAAGAAATATGCATAACTATATTCTGTAAATGGTTTAATCATTAATTTGCACCCGAGTTCAGAGAATGCTTGCTGCAATCAATTGGTTTTTCCTGCTGATGCCAAAATCTTGTTTGACTCAAATTGCCTTTCTCACACTTTGACTGGCTAGGAAAAAATATGTTTTGGACCTCAAGAAACCCAAGGGCATGATGGATTATAGAGAACCCAAAAAAATGACCCTGGTAGTGGTTATTTGATGCTGTGGCATTTAGTTACACCAAAATTGATTTTACCTATAAAAGGAAAGACCAATGGCAGCAGAGTTGAAGTGTAATCATAGATCCTCATAGTAGCATGTGCACATTACTGTTTTTGTTATTTGCATAGTAAATAATGTAGTTTCGATTAGAATTCTTCAAAATTTGTGAACAGAAAATAACAGAACAAAACAGTGAAAAATAACGGCGCCATAATTCATCATTTAAGCTGGATTGAAAAACCAAAGAACCAAAAATGGGGATTGGATGGAACAGGAAAACAGATGCATAAATGTACCACTTGATCTTTTGATAGGGATGTAGCTGATAAAATTTGAAGTTTTACAAATAAGAAAGTATTCATGTGAAGCAGACTGTCCGGTGAAACTTTTCAGTTGAGATTTGTCACCTGTCTTTCACTATTATTTTTACATTTTTTTCTTCAGGGAAGTAGATATTTAAGATTGTTACTTCTCATGCCCTTGATTGCCTTATGGGATATTCAACAAGCCATTGACATGATTTTAGCATTCCTGAATATATTTGCAAAATTCTGTAGTTCTTTCATGTTTGATGAGCATTATTAAAGCTAAATAGTTTTCAGCATCCCTAGTTACTCATGTTGTATATTTTAATTCAGCCATTCACTCTGTATAGTCTGAGAATGACATACTTATGAAATAATATCCCAAGCCCATTTTATTTTATTGATTCTTTAATTTTGGGAGTATAGAAGTGGAAATAGTTAAATGTGCAGAAAATAAGACCAACATTCTGTAATCCTAAAGCACTTTTATATAAAAGTGATTAATTGTTAAATAAATGGTATGTAAGCCTGATAGAAATTTTTGTCTTTCAAAAATGGTGTAAACATTTTTGCAATTAGTACACAGACTAGTGCTAAAGATACACATAATCTGAAAAATAACTAATCCAAAATGGTTGGTTGTCCATTCATTATAGTGAACTGATCTGTACCATGTTTAAATTTTAATTTCCCTGGTTAGATTAATTTTTGGAACTCAATCGCAGCTATAGCCATAAGACTTAAAGTGAAAGAGTAGAGTTCACCTCTTAATTAGTCTGATGGAACATAAAATGGTAAGATATGACAGATATCCTTTTCTCTGTCATCTCTGGCTTCTTGGATAAGCATGACACTCAAAAGATTTCATAATTTATTGTATGCTGAGACATTATAGACACTTCACATAAATACTAATTAGTCATTTTCACATTGCTGAATTTTAATTTTATATTTAAATTGGCGTACAGATAATAGAATTTTTAGCCTACTATATTAACCTATCATTTTTATTCACAGCTTCAATTAAATAAAATAATTAAAATTGCATTCATTTTATCCCAAACATGCATAGTTTGTTATGGCTTAATATGATTATTCCTATAATTTGGAATGTTTTATGACTGCATGCACATTTTAACACAGAGAATCATAATATTTATTTTTACTCTGAATTTAATATTAAACTCACTCCCTTTGTACAGACTTAAAAAATATAGTTTTGATGATTGAATGTGGTGAATTTTAAAATTATTTTAACAAAAAAATTATATAATGCTTTTACTTTGATAATAACATATGATTTAAATGCCATTTCATAATCAAATGTGTATTATTAATTTTAGAAGTGAAAATATTTCTGAATTTATTCCAACCTTACATTTTATTTTTCTTATTAAGATCTCGCCTGGACTTTTTTAAATGGTAAGTTGCCTTGGTACATTGCCATTTTCACATTAGTCTTAAACTCATTGCTCGTTTTAACATATTTCATCGTATCACATCTTATGTATGCACCAAACATAAATTTAACCTCACCATCATTCATCATTGCTGTGATTAACTGGAGCTGGCTGTATTTTAATTATCTCTCAATATTTTTTAAAATTATATTTTAAGCAATTATTGACTTAATTAATTCCATAAGTGATACCAGTAAAGACTATTACTGGTGGTGGCACTCATTATCTAATGACCTTTTATGGATTGTAACCTATTGAGAAAAGATACTATGAAGACATCATATATAAAACATTATTAAAAGTTTACTATTAAATTTTTTAATAATTTATTAAAACATTATGTGTATTTTTGGAAGCCATACATTGTAACTGAATGGAAAAAGAATACTATGAATATGTCAGATACAAGGCATTATTATGTGTATTTTATGAAGTTAAGAATTGTAACCTAATGGGAAAAGAATACTTTGACAGGCTTCAGATATAAGGCATTATTAAACTTAACTCATTGAATTTTTTAATGAAATGAAATTAAATAAAAAACTTTTCTCCCACATTTTTCCAAAACTTCTGATTCCAAATAGTATTGCATTTATTCCAAAATATTCGCATAAATTTGATTGCTGTATTATTTGTCATGTCTTTTCTCTGAGTTGTCTGATTGACCTGGTAAGTACTACTTTAGTTAACCCAGGGGATATGGATTCTTTTCTTACATCGAGCATGTATTTTGTATTGTCTGGTAATTATTTTGATACTTGGAATGAACAGGAAAATTTCCTTAATTTGTAAAAACATCCTTAAACCAACCTAACTACTTTCTATATTTTATACTTGAATAATATGGTTCATAAGTACTGTTTAAAGGAATCTGTGTTATTTCCTACATCTTCCTACTTAAGCCTGTTCTATTTATAATGTTTATAAGTATGGAAATAAAATAGGGTCAATCTGTTGTCCACTTTTAATGATAATGATCATAAGTTTTCAGTACCTATATGTCGTGAAATTTAGATGAACAGGTTTCATTTCTGGTTTTTATTTTGATTGAATATATTTTTAAAAAGTGTATGTGCTCCACAAAAGAGTAACAGTTTTCTTTACCTTTTTTCATTATGTGCATTTTTTCTAATATGTGATGTAAAGTTCATCAAATTGGTAGATGATTTGGGTTGGCACTAAAAGAGTTTCAATAATTGAAGAATCTGTATTGTATCGAGTTCCATTTATTTTTGGTGGAGATTTTGTGGTATTTTTTTGTTATTTGAGAGTTCTCAATTGGTCTGAGTATCTGAACAACTCTTGGGATCACAGATACTATGGAATCAATTTTCAGGATAAATTTTATTTCCTGCTGAAGACATTTTTATTTGTTCCATTAGTAAATTTAGGTAAATTCCAGAATTGATGAAATTCATTTGATTGAACCACACACAAATTGAAAATAAGGCAATGAAAATTTGAGAAAATTAAAAAAAACATGCATATTTGATTTAATAATTTTTAGCAGTTAAAATATGGCCCTCAATTATGCTTGATCCATTGATGCAATGAAAAATGTGATTCTCAGTGAATACCATGATTCTATGCTAATGGTATAGTGAGACCCAAATTTATTTTCTTGGGGTCATGGATGAAAAAATATGAAAAATTGGGGTGAAGATAAAATTAATTTTAAAATATTTTTTGATGATTTGCTAGTTAAAAATCTTCATGGTGGAAATAAAATAAATAGTTCAAACCAATGAAAACAGGTGCACAAAATATACTTCAAAAGTTTTCATGGTAAACATTTGAAAGGTCTCTTCTTATCTAGAAATAGGAGATTTATATTTAATTTCATTCAAATATCAATTAGCATTGCTTAATTGTTCAAGAGTTTATGACTGTTGGGTTTCAAATTTGTATTAGAAGGAAGGAAAGGGGAGTCCACCAGAGAAAAAAGCAAATAGACGTTTTACTGCTTACTTCATTGGCATCTTTAGTGTTAGGCATCTGCCATGAATTATGTGATTTATAATGTGTTCATCGACATGTATTATGCTTTTTTTTATGACTGATGAACTGGGATACAATTTAAATATTATAATTTGTATCATATTCTTTTCAATTGTTTTAAAAATTAAATTTTGAATATTCCAGTTCCCTGTAAGTTCTGTATATTCTATTCACGTCCATTTGTCTTGCAATTTCCAGTTTTTACCCTTTTATTTTCAATGTCCTTTTCCTTTTTCAATTGCTTTTAAAGCAATGTAAATTGATGTTAACAATGAATAATAGGTTAAACAAAGGTGGATCTTTGGATATAGTGTTATATTAAGGGACTTGAAAAATAATTTGCTTGCTGAAAAAACAAATTATTATAAATAGTATTGAAGAATACATTTTTAAACTATGTTGTTAATGTATTCTTGATGCAACTTGTGGAATCCAACATATTGGTCATTAGGGTCAAAGGCCATTAATCTGTGAAAGTACTGGATTCAATCAGCATTTTTCAGCATAGGTTTTTCTCAAAAATTGTTTCACATCCACTGTGACTTTCATTTCCATTGTTTTATCATCCTTTCTTTCGATGTTACTTTAAAAATTTGTTTTCTTCCCATTTTTAATGAGTTGTCCATCTTATTTTCATCAGTTTGTTGATCAGTTTGTGCTGAAAAATGGCAATTCCTGTAACCTTTGTTTCCCTGTGATACAAATACTATTCAGATTCATACCTCTGGTAGGCTGTTAGTAAATTGAGCAAAGAGAAAGACATGGAAAGGTGAAACAAAAACTCGGAAATAATGAAGAAAAATTTTTGACATACTTATGCTTCATTATTTTGGACATGTCTACCTGTAACCCTAATTTGCTGACCTCTGTATCCTTCATTGTGCATGTTTTGGCAACCATATCTAAATTTTCTGAACCAATCTCTCCCATATTCTTTACTCTTGTTAATGAGAGGAGTGTACTCTCTAATGTACACTCTCTGACTTTACTATCCTTACGCATTCTCTGATTTAAAAAAATGGCTGAAAATGGAGTTCACAGCTAGGAAAAACATCATTGTCAGTTTCCTTGCCTACTTGTTACTTAGGAAATTAGAATCTAACAAAAGCTGGCTTATTACAGCTATATTAAGAATTAACATATATGTGGTCACCGCTGATTGTGTGTGCCAATATATAAATTCAATGTTTAATACAAGTAGTTCACTAAAAATAATGTCTAATCCATGAATTTCTTTTACTTTCATTATTATCATCTTCTGTTTCTGCTCTGCATTTTTCTCCATTATGAGATTAGGAAGGGTTTTATTGTAGATGTTACAGAAAGTAGAACTGAACTACCTGCAGACTTCAATTTATTCCATGAAAAAGTATTAAGCATTTGTTCTACCACCCCTTTAGATTATTTAGACATTGACAATTTTAAGTGGTAATAGGTTTCACAATCATATTGCCGTGCAAGGTAATGTTTTTCCCACTCTTCTTTTTCACCTTTTGGAACTTTGTTTTTCAACTTCAATCATATAATCTCAAAACACATGTGAAGAATTGAGAGCTTTTCAATTGTCAAAGGAAGCTGAGGATTCCCTGCTAATTCATCAAGATTTTGGGAGCACCTTAGCATCATTTTAGTGGGAGATGGATTCAGCTACTGCATAAAAGAGTGTGACAATGAGAAGAAAGATGTTGAATACAGGCAGAAATATTGTTTCACCAACTCATTTTTGGAAGGTTCAAAATTGTAATTTGCCTCTCTATCTTGTCCCAAAAAATTTTGCTGTTTAATATCAAGAAAGCTCTCTTGCCTGAGAACATCATCTTTAAGTTTGTCTATCTATTTCTATGTATCGTCTTTATGTCTTTGTGCCTCATTTGCTCATTTGGGGTAGTTTGTTCATTGGTTTTAGGAACTTTTATGAAATTCGATTACAGTCACGAGTGCAAAAATTGAGCGATCAATTTTCACTCACTTGGAAGGCAATAGAAAGCTATAAATCGTATTGGACAAAAAATAAAACTGCACGTAGACCTTGATCTTAATTTATGTTCTATTTCCGTGATGTGACTTCCTTGATGGAAGCAATTTTTGACCATAATAAAAAGTTGAATCAACTGTTAAAATGTCCAAACACACTACGTTATATAAATTCTTACCAGGTACATTTTAGCATTTCAAGCATATTTGTGGTAGGAAAGTAAATTTTCTAAATGACTAATATGCTAGATAACACTTAGAACAGCAAGTGTGCAGCTGTTTGTAAATGATAAAGTAAATGAAGCATGTGGATTGTTTTAAATTTCAATTGCTATTTGAATGTGTAGTTTTGTTCAAATTTAGTAGCATTAAGTTCATTAGATTTCATTAGGGAAATCAATTGCTCATAGAATACATATTGCAGTAATAGTGTTTCTGGCTTTCCTAGGTATTGGCCTCAAGAGAAAATATGCCTTGGTTCATTAGGGTATGACTATGAATAATTGATACACATTTTGTACACTTTTGAATTTCTTACCCTTTTCATTGAGATAGTGGAGCAATCAGTTTCTTATGAAATCACATCCCGTCTTATTCATCCCCTTTCTTGTTAAGATCTGAAGATCTGCTTCTATATTACTGGGTATGGGTGCCCTTTCAAATACTTTTTCATCTTAGCTTAGCGTTAGCTATTCCAAAGTCACCTTTTAGATCTCAAAATGCATTGTGGCAACCTTTCATAATTTACTTGATTGATTTAATTTCATTCAAAGCTACACTGCAAGTCAATGGATTAGTGAAAGGGTTTATGTGCTGAAATTAAGTCTATTTCACCATTTTATCCTAAAATAATGTGTATTATAGCTCTCATTAAAGATAATTTTTTTTAAATATTTGTAAATTAATTTGCAGGACAGCCCATAAAAGTAGTAAAAAACTGCTTGATCAAAGCCAGAGAGTGGAGCGAGCTTGGTCTCATGTCTTTACTGCATCAGTTCCCCTGGCAACGCCATCAACAGATTCATGGTACAGGCGAGTGAGAGAAACAATTGACCGGCAGCAGGCCAGCCCACTGTGGATATCTGAAGCAAAGGTTATAATCGTCCCTATTTTCCTTAATTAGTACTGTTATATTTTATCTGATTTAACAGCGTTAGAACTAAGATTGGAATCCAAAAACCAATACAAAATGAAAATTAGATCTCATTTTAAGTGACATCTTCTTTCCATTCTCTATTGGTTTATTTTAATTCCAGTAGTTCTTTGGCTGAAGAGCCCATCTGCTTTGTACCTCATCTTCAACATTCTTGTTGTGTTCCATTGCTCATACTGACTGAGCCGTTAATAGTTATGGTCACCTGGTATACTGTTTTTCTTAATTTTTTTTTCATCTAGAATTTTCGGTAGTTTTTAGGCTGTGTATCTTTGCTTCGCAATGTGTTATTTGATATGGAGGTTCTTGAAAACTTCAGCAAGATGGCTGAAACACAGGCAATAATGAGCTTAACATTTAAAATTAATCTTAAATAGTTTTCCACTCTAAAAGCCAAGTTTGTGGCATACTATGAATTCTTCAGGCCTGGCTCAAGTCATGTGGTCTTTCTTGGTAACATTTGTAGCACTGTATGGTGTAATTAATCTCATTGCTTGAATTACTTGTATGCATACCATACTCTGTTGCTGTGATATTAAACTTTTAACTGCTTATGAATTAGGAAGTTTTTGATCGTCCAAGAAGCCCTGCCTCTATTAGATGTTTTCAGATATTTTGGGTAAATACATAAAATTCTGAAATGCATGCTAATTAACTGATTCAGTCATGTATTATGTTACTTTTATTTAGCTTATAGTAGGTAATACAACTTAAAAGACATAATGAAAAATATGAGATCAAATCAAACTAAAATTGTTTTCGAATAATCATCTTATTTTTTCAGTGAGAGTGAGCAGGACAAATGAAATATGCTTATGAAAACTAATCGAATATTCTTCTTGACCAAATTAATTTACATAAGAGTCCTTAAAGGTATTGTTTCGTACTACTGAGTGCACCTATGTTGCATCAGTTGTAGACATGATGATTCACAAATGAGGAACTAAAAAGCAAAAGCTGCAATTAAACAAGCTTGGGCGACTATTATCAAAAGACCTCTATACACACATGCATCGTCTTTTTATGAAAACTGCTCCCTTTTTTATTCCTCTTTGTTGTTTCCCTAATGGAGGAGTTTATATGCACTGGCCAAATGAAACAAATATGTAACTTGTAAATTACTGAATTATTTACTTCATGCTCACAGACAGGGCGAGACACGATATATATATTTATCAGTTCACATTTTTTACACACTAGCAGTCTTACCCACTATTATCTCTGGCAAAGAAAATTTTTTAGGTAATCGTTTGTATAAAAATATGCACCCCAGAGGTCTCTTAGTCATCAATTGAAGTAGTTATTTGACATTGAAATAGTTAGAATTTCATGTCATCATCATCAGTAATTTTTAGCTAAGATTCATCTGCAGTACCTAATTTTTCTCTTAGCTTTGGAATTTTAAAAGTCTTAATTTTTTCCATGGAAGCGTCACTTGGTCTGCATCAAGGGATCATCCCTTCATTTTTCTTTTCTATTAAGATAATTTTATGATACAGTCTAAATAATTCACTTTTAAATTCTGAAGTCCTCCCCAATAATAGGTGACTTTCAACTAATTCATTCTCTGGTTGTTAATAATCTTTATTTCTCATTTTAATTTTGAAAAGGAAAATAAAATTGTAAAACGTTTAGTATTTGATTATTGTTAGCAGTGCCAAATGGATTGCAAATCGGTGCTAGGAAATACATGAAACCTGTCAATTAAAATCACGCGCATGTAAAAAACCAAGTCTTTGACAGTCCAATTGGTATAGTCATTTAAAATCACAACAGACTTAACTAGCCATCTCTCAGGAACAACGTTCTTCCACAAATTTGGCCTCCAAAATCTATTTCAAATCAGAAGGATGAAATTCCAAATTGAAAAAATTAGGGTATAATTTTGATACATGTGCTCTGTTTTATGCATAGGTCAAACTGGGAGAAAAGTCAAAGAGCTAAGGAAAGGATAAGGAGGTCTGTTTCAAAAATAAAAACGCAGTGTTCCATTTTCCAAAATGTCTTATTATTTTCAGGCTCCGAAAATCCTGCATTTTAAGAGGAAATAACTTCAGTTACAGGTGAAAACCTGCCTATGCACTCAAATGGAAATGCTCTGGTGCATTCAAACCAATTGTACAATTGTCAATGATATGTTACATTCCTCTTACTTATTTCTTTTGGTCTTCCTATTTTGCATTTACCATCTCTTGCAGTAGTGACTTGGTTCAATGCCAAATTCAAATTATATTGAGCGAAAACATGAGGTATGCTCTTGTGTTTAAAGCTCTTTAGCAGTTCTTTGTGTGCAAAATTAATGCAGTGAAAAATAATGGAATTTTTTCTATTACTTTCTTTAGCGGTTAAAGCTATTTTCTTAATAACCTGTAAGAAATGTGGAATCTGAAAATATCTATTCACTGGTACCCTGACAACCAATATCCAAGAGTTATTGAAATTTAGGAGTGCAGAATTTCATGGAATTTGTGTGCTCACCTCAGTAGCTTTGTTTATACTAATTTTAAAAAGTGAATTCAGGGATTGTTGCATTGAAAAATGCTTGGAATTGAAATGTGCTCCATTCTTATAAAAATCTAGCTTTTGCACTATTTCATGTTTTTGTTTTTGTCTAGAAATAATCATTCTATGATTTTAATATGATATTATGTTTGTTAGCATTAGTACAATGTGCATTGATGTATATTCTGCTACAATTTATGTAGTTTGATGGACATTTCTGTGATATATTGCTATCTAAGAATTAATTGTAAATATCTGAGTTATTCTTAATCCATAAATGTTGCCGTGCATTATTTGTGCAGTTACATTCTTAGAAATCAAAGTGATTGGCATGACTTCTACCTACTTGGTTTTTGCAGCATGAGCAATGAATATGCTCTCATACAAGAGCACATTACCCAGAAAGTACCTAATACCTTTTATTTATTCTTATTTTTTGCACTTGTGTCTTAATGTGCTGTCATAGTTGTTATGATAAGCAGTGCATTTCTATATATACTGATAAATAGAATGCAGATGTTTTCTTGATTTCAATTTATTTTTGAGTTTTGTCAGTATTTTTTGATAATTTTATTCAATCTTTCGTTATTGGGAAATTTCCAGTTTTAACAATTTATAAATGCATTGCTAACATTATTTTGTTTTGTTTGGTGGGAATGCCTTTATTTCATATTTCTTTAAGTTCCTTTATTACAATTGAAATTATATAAATGACAAAATTAAATTATACTGTGAGGTAGTTGAAAAATCCGCAATGGTGATTTTGTGAAAATATCTTCTGCAGTGCGTCCTTCCTTGCAGAGCCAATGTGACACTGGTATTTCTTTTACCATATGTCTATCTTGGTCATATTTAGTGTTACACCAATAGGATAGAGACCTATTGGGCCAGTCCATATGAGATGGTAAAAAAATGTAATAAATCCTAAATATATTATTCAAATTTAATCTACCCCAAGCTAACCCACGTAATTTCTTTCACAGTTTGAAATTTAATGATGGTCAATCATTCAAGTGTTTTTCCAGTCAGCATTTTCTGAATTTATTTTTGTTGTTTCACATTGTAATGTCAGTACTGCAATTTTGTAATTAGATGACCTATCTGTAGTTCATTGTAGAGGGCATTTCTGCTTTTGAGCAAAAGTATGAGCATTTCAGAAGAGTGATATTCTTTCCCTTGACTAGAGAAAGGGTTGGGGGGGATACTCTTAAGACTTTAATATTTTGGGCAGGTAGGACACTTGATGCCAATGCTGCATTAATTATCATGAATTAAATGTCAGTTAAATTTTTATTTACCATCAATAATGGAATACCCCACCCATAGTATTTTATATTCTCGGTGAATGGAGAACCTTGCTTTTTTTATTTGATTATTTACTTGCTATGCAGGTTACCCACTGAAACAATAGTCAAAATGGTATGATAGTTTTGTTAACTGTGTAGATGTTTACAGATTTTTAACTGCCATGAGTGCTGAGATTCTAATATGCTATCTCTTTGAGTTTATTCCCTCTTCGTCCTCAGTGAAATCTTCTGCTCAGTTCACTTGCAAAGTTAGCTCAATGAATATGGTATATTGGTGTATGACTTAATTGCTGAATACAAAAAATTGGATCAAGAGGTCAAAAATATGCATGAAATCCTCGTTATTCTACCGTATCATTTCATATGTCGACTGCTGGAAATTACAAGCATTCATTTAAATACGAATCTTATAGGGAAAAATTGTGAGTTGTATGAAAAGTTAGAGAATGGGGTCCTTGAGACAATATAGTTAGGTTTGTATTACCTTTGTGAAAGGTGTTCCATTTTGTGAACTGTTCAAATGTTTTTATCATGTTCATTATTGTTGTAGTGTAATGGCTGAATTGTCCTGTTTATTATTCTTTCTCTGTCCCTCCTGTCATCCTGGCCTTCCTCCCTTTGACTTTACATTGTACACCACCATCCAATGAAATTGATTGTGCTTCAAATATGGTTGATTTCCCCTGCTTGCACTGTGCACTCCCTGTCATGTTGTTAGCCTGTTGGATTCCCAGTCGAACTCATTCCCCAGAGCCACTTCACGGTTGCACCCCCTCCACCACCCAATCCCAGGTTGACTCCAGAATTCCATTCTCCGCTATACTTCCACTCACCACCCCCTTACCAACCTCCTCCAGATCCATCACTTTTGGCTGTTGAGGCACCTTCCCCAATTATAACACCTCCCAGCCCTGAGAATTTGTATGAAATTTTGGTGGAGAACAACTATAATAGTAACAATGATGGCTATTACTGTGTTCAAAGTAATTGTGGGTCTGGTAGCCAAATAAGAAGGCCTCTACTACCAGTAATAAGAGAAGAGTTTGTGGATTTCCTTTGAGTAATCTCAGTTTTCATTTCTTTGAAATTATTGCATACATTCATTCTTGTTTTTAATGGAGCTGGGTGATTGCTTTCCCAGTCACATCCAACCACTTATTAACTTTCTCCATTCAGGGTTTTAATGTTTTGATATTTTGTGGCCTTGTAAAAATTAGTCTTTACAAGATGAATGTGTAATATTTAACATTACTGTGGGTTTTTGCCCATTTTGTGACTAATGAATTAGTGTTTGGAAAGATAATGTCAAAGTAGTTCGTTATGTAGTTTACTAAAATGGCTTTCAAAAGCATGCCTTTCAATTCAGCACCATTATTTTTGTTTGATCAATCAAGATTGCATTTAGAACTGCACATCTTCTGCTCATATTCCATTGCTTCTGTTGCCGTGAAAAACAAGCCATAAGAAGTGCAACATAGGGAAAAAGTCTATAAGATTAGATCTTTTCTTTCATGTTGCTAGGATACTGCTTTTACCTTTTGGATGCGATTAAACTTACAAATATAAATGTATCTCATTACTGAATGCAGTTGTAAAGTAGATGAGAAGTTGCTGATAGTTCATGTTGGTAAATTTTCATTTATCTTACTTGGATACAATACACATTCCTGAAATAATATTTAAGGAATTTTCTTTGGTTGTGCCATCATTAAAACTTGCCAGAGGCTATTACAATATTATCGACTTATTATAGGAATTTCCAAACACTAATAAAGAAATTGTGCAGTCATCTTGTTAAATATAATCATGTAGTTACCTTAATTTGAGTCCTGATTTAAAAAAAGGTGACACTGTAAAAACTTTAATCTGTGAAATGTGTATGCTATTCTGTTTCCCCTATTTGATTTAATTGGGTCATCAATTGAATTACTAGATTAAAATCATTTGTTGTTTTGACCATGTGTGCATGTTTAGAATTTCACAAAAAAATGTATATTTGTTCACAATAATTTAGCAATGCAAGAATACATAATGTTTAGAAAAATGCGAGCCACTCTATTGCATTATTCACTTTATATTCTGTGTAATCTCTCTTCTTCACATATAGTGAAATTATTAAACACACATGAGTTTGTACAGATGTTGGGATTTGAATGACGTGTCATAAAAATTACTCCCGAATCCTCTTGAAACCACATTTATATATGCCTGTTGTTCAAGAGATTTGTTGGAATTTGCTATAAAATTGCCCTTGCAAAATGGAAAATTTTTTGAAAATCTATTGTTTGAATATTGCTTTGCACATGCATTCATTGATCTAATGATAAATTACATGAGCAAAATTCCTAATAACTGGATTGATCATATGTGTAATATATGCGTATTTAAAAATACACTTCTGATAAAATTTGTAATACTGAGATGCAAAAGCATTGATAAGGATGAATGGAATGATTTATCATGAGATTTTAATAAAAGTGCCTATGGAACATTGTAATATATGAAAAATATTACTTGCTTTTGACTGTTATTGGATGCACTAGTTGATGCCATTTGTAGTTTTGTCGATTCTCCATATCTTCCTACCTATTAGTTGTAATTCATGAATAGTGGAGAAATGCTCCCGTTCCTTAACACAAAAAAACAAAACACCTTTATTGTACTATTTTGCATATATTTTCTTGACACCAGTTTTTATTGTTATTATATTTTTTGTGTTATTTGTGCATGTATTATGTGTACATTTTATTTTTGTTATTATATCAATGCATGTTGTTATGTTTGTTGCGATTTGAAAATATTCATCTCCTATTTATGTTATTACCTATTAGTAATTATTAAACTTTTAATATTTAAAAGGAATATGATAACTCATCAGGTTACAGTATTTTCTAGTTTGGAAAATTGTGTACGACTTAAAAATCAAGGCATAATGATTTTTTTTCCATTTTATTTTGTTCCTATCCGATCAGGAATGAGATATTATTTGTAGGCACTTGATCAAGCTGTAATATATTTACTTATAGCTGGAGCCAAAATTTTTCTACTAAAATGGTACCTGCATCCTTCAATAATAAAGGGAAAATCTGAAGGGTATATTAGGCAGTAATTCACCATTCATACCTTCTATTCATTATATGTATAGTGTTCATTAATTTTTATACTGTTATTGGAAGTTGACAGTTAATTAGTGTGTATTTATACTTGGATATATATTTCATGCCTCATTAAAAATAAATTGAAGTTATACTTTTGGGGTGGCTTCAGATTTGATGTTTCTGGTGTAATTTACCATTAGTGCTAGTGAATTAGTTTTGAAAAAACCTATTTAAGTGTAACCTGCAGAGAGTGTACATCAGTATCTGCATTGATCTTAATTTTATCTTTTTTGCTGTTGCACTGGCTGTTGCTAGCTAATAGATGGCAGTATAGTTTGGCAGTTTATTTGTTGAAATTATAGGTATTGCTTATGAGCTTAGAATATTGTTGGATTTTTTAAAATGTGATCTCACTAAATGCTGTCTTGCCATATTTTAACTTAACTATAAGCATCAAGTTTTGAAGATTAAATAAAGCAATGTCCTGAACCCTTTGTTGTGCATGCTTACCTTTAATTAACGTTGTGGTTCCATTTTGTTTCTTCCCCCTGCTACACCATTTCTCACCCTCTATGGCACCTTTCACCACTCTACAACCTACTACCTCCCTCCACTTCTGCAATCCCAAACTGGCCTCAATACTACCCCTGCACCCCTCTTGTATATATGTTTGATAATTAATAATATGGATTGTAACATCTGTTTTGCAATGTGCTGTGTTTTGCAACTAAAATCCCATTTTGCCATGCACATTATTTTGTTCTTTCATTTATCTGTTCTGTTTCTCTGCCTCTTCCATTCCTTTGTTTTCTCTTGATACTGCATCTTTAAAATGCGTACCACTTTCTGAAACGAATCGTGCACATTACTTTTTTCATATACTTTGCTTTTCCCAAAATGTTTTGATACGTCTCTCTTGTGCATCACAATATGCTGTATTTGTGTGTTTGTTTTAAATTTCATCTCTGTTCCAAAAAAAATGCCTTTTCCAAAAATTACACCACCTGTATAAATATTCCTTTGCCTTGCATAATATGTTGTGTGATTCCTACTGTTTTTGCGTGCTGTCCTTCCTTCACGCACTTTCCCATCCTGTGTTCCTGCAAAAAAAACATTTTATATATCCTTGTTGGCAACTTGAATTCAATGCTCTCCCCCACTCCCTCCTCCCCTCCCTTCTCACTAAATTCTCTCTCGTCCACTTTCCCCATTTTAGCCAGATGAATCCCTATCCGATGACTTCCTATTTCCCATGACCTCTCGCCTCTCCTATGCCTCCTCTCCCGAGTCTGACCTCGACCTCTGCCCTGACCCCTCCACCACCTCCTCCCCCCTTGCCCCATCCCAGCAGCAGGGCGTGCAACCGGGTGCAGCGGCCTCATCCTCGGGTGTAGGCCACCATGGCTACGGTCCCCTCAGAGGCAGCACGGCCCTCAAGAAGAGCAACAGTGACCCGAGCATAGCAACGCACGAGGAGGATGATGACACTGTCCGGGGTCTCAACGGCATTTCGAGGGAGTCGGCCGCTGTGGCAGGGGAGGACGATGTGGCAGACGATGGTGATGCACCTGGCTACAATGCCCCACCTCCCTACTCGCCCTTCAAACTGGTAAGACAATTTGCAGCTTTTTCATTGTTCACCATGAACTACAGTAATTGTTCTCAGGGATGTTGGAAATCAGGAAAAGCACATTGTTGTTGAAAACTTAAGGGGGAGGAGGGAGAGCTATAAAATGAAAAACCGTTGTTTAATTACTGTCAAAATCCCAATCTGTTTTTTCAGTGGAATCTGCTAAATGTATTTTATTGATATTCTAGAAGCTCAAGTTACATTGGCTATTGGGTTTAATACTATGCAAATATAAAAAGGTGAAAATGCATTGCTTGATTTTGGAACCTAATAATTTCATTCAACAAAGCCCCTTACCACTAACCTATGAAATAGCAGGTATTATTTGGAAGAACTTTTCTCAAATATCCTGTAAATTTCAAATGCCACAGATCCTGTGGTGAGGTGAACTTTGTCCCAATGAACCAATCTGTAAGGTCGTGTTAATGCTGGGGAGCCACTAAATGTTGCATTGCCTACTATATCACTCGTATGATTTGGCTGGAAGATTTATTTTGCACGTAATTCAAGGATAATAATTTAGCACTAATGGCATTCTTAAAGCTTATTTGAAGCACTAAATGTTTGGAAGCTTATTATTATTCATTCATTCATGTTCCAGGGGCAATCTTATGATCAGGGGATTGTGGGCAGTGCAGAGAGTGGTGGGCGAAGAAGACTATCCCATGGTGGGGATGGAAAGTATGGATTCCCATCTCCTGCAGTACCTCACCATCAGTCATCGCAGGTGAGAAGCAGCCCATGAAGGTTTTGCCAGGGAATCTATGATAATCAAATGGCCCACTACTTGAACTTACTTTGAATGTTTTCCTTTCCATGCTGTTTTTTCCACATTTCACAGCCATTTGACATTTTTGGTTATAATTTCTTTTCAATGAAAGAGAAAGATAAGATATTTAGCCACCCACTACTATTACTATGGGAATCCATGACCTTATGTATGAGGAAAATAATTACACCTTAAGCACACATTCTGGAGGGTATTGCTGTTCAAAACTTCTTAGGCGAAGTTAAAGTTATACCCGTCCTTCATAAGTTCTTTTCTAGATCAATTTATTATTCTCATAATAAAGAATATATGCTGCAAGGCAGGTGATATCGAAAATATTGTAGAAAAATGCTAGAGGGCACCTTCAAGTTGATCTTTTTGTATTATATCTACCAAGCATTGTGTCCACTCCAGCTTTTGACCAGTTGCAAAATTCAATAATTACGGGTTTTTTCTTAGCACCATCACCAATCCTTGCGTCCTGATGCATTAATGATAGATAATCACTATCTTGTTCTTTTGGCACATAACTGCTCATGGTTACTTTTTCATAAAAACCAAAACAGTGGATAATTCTTCTCGTGGTATCGATGCAACCATTGCTAGTGGAATGTACGGTTTATTTTTCTTCAAAGTGCAATTTCTAAATGCCATGATAGTAAACATTTTGTCAATGGCAGAGTAGTGAAGTAATTATCCGTTGTAATATTTCTACCGAATCCTTTTTACGCTCGCTGCCACCAAGTCTTTGACAACTCCCTCATCAACGTTTATCTCGTGCACGGCACTAATTTTCCAGTGTAAAGCTGTCCAGCAAGTTGATACGAATTATCAGCATCATACTACCTTGATCAAAAAGTTCCCGGAATAACCACCGTGTGGCGCTCCCATCGTTCCGATTTGAGTTCTGTTTTTTTGTTAAATTGGTACATCTGTTGTTGATATTCCCTTTAAATCTTAGTGTCATAACTTGACATTTGCAAAAGTTACGGTCGGTTTTCGGTATGTCCATCAGTGCTTCCTGCGATTTTTCCATTACTTCCTCTCGGCTGCTAAAACGCGTTCCCCGTAATGGTTTTTTAACTCGATTGAACAGAAAGAAGTCACAGGGAGCCAAATCAGGTGAATTCGGTGGCTGTTGGATGGTATTTGTTGCATTTTTCGTCAAAAAATTACGAATAATGATAGCACTGTGCGACGGTGCGTTATCATGGTGCAAAATCCACGAGTTTTCTGCCCACATTTCTGGTCTCTTTCGGCGAATTGCTTCACGCAAACGTCTCATAACGCCCAAATAATACTCTTTGTTTACTGTCTGGCCTTCTGGCAAAAATTCATGATGCACTACACCGTTGTAATCCATGAAAACCGTCAGCATTGCCTTCTTTTTTGACTGAAAACGACGTGGTTTTTTTGGTCTCGGCTCATTTGGTGAACGCCATTCACTTGCCTGATGTCTGGATTGCGTGTCGTACTCATAAACCCACGTCTCGTCTCCAGTAATGATCCTTTTGATGAATGTGGGATCGGATTCAGCCTCGCAAATCATGTCTTTTGCGAGGTCAACACGGTCTCTTTTTTGCATGAAATTGAGGTCTTTTGGAACCAACTTTGCTGCTACACGACGGAAACCCAAATCATTAACCACAATGTCTTGGGCGGATCCATAGGCAATGTTCAAGTCCTCCGCTATTTCTCTGATGGTTAATTTGCGGTTATTGACCAACATTTCTTTTACTTTATCAATTTTTTCACCGACTTTCGATGTCGATGGTCTGCCACTGCGTTCATCATCTTCGATTGACTCACGACCACTTCTGAACCGCTCGTGCCACTGGTAAACGACCGTTTTTTTTAGAGAATCGTTGCCGAAACACTTTTCCAACATTTCCAACGTCCGTGCGCCACTAAATCCGTTTTTTACGCAAAATTTAATACAAGTTCGTTGTTGCAAATTTAAATCCATTTCTGAAATTGTAAAAAATCGCCAACACACACAGAGATAGATGTACTCTTGGCTACGTAACTTTTGCAAATGTCAAGTTATGACACTAAGATTTAAAGGGAATATCAACAACAGATGTACCAATTTAACAAAAAAAACAGAACTCAAATCGGAACGATGGGAGCGCCACACGGTGGTTATTCCGGGAACTTTTTGATCAAGGTAGTATATCCAGCTTGCTTTGATTCCATACTAGGATGGCAGGCTTTGATGGAATATTGAGTGAATTAAATTGGACCCTGGTACGCAAAAAGTTGCCCGTTGATATTTAGGTACTCTGTTGGCTTATAATGTTTTGCCAAATTACTATTGAGCATTGCCCAAAGGTCTCGCATTGGAGAAGCCTTATCACTCTCCATGTGCTGAGCACGAGTATTGGCATCATCAAATTGAATAAAACGAATGATGCTCCAGAAGAGATTAATCCCAATTGGTGCACAATATAATGGATATGAGTAAAACTTCCAGTACTACGATGCATCGTAAGTGGACACCCGGTTATAGAACGAATGGTGAAAGTTTGGTTGTGGACCAGACAGTTAATGAAAAACTTGTTATTAAAGGTATCAAGTAAATGAACTAATGCCATCATATCCAACATTGAGACAACTCTGTTTGTGTTGATCATGGGTCCATAACATTCCCGTTTTGTTTGCAAGGAATTACATCACGTAAACTTCAGCATTATAAATAATGATCATAAATTGTTGGAGTAGGAATGGTAATTTACAGTTTTTTGGACAACCATTGGCTAGTCAATGTCATATCAATGTTGGCATCTGTGAATGGACCTTGTTTGTTTCAGAGTCACCATCATGGGCATTCTGTTGCTCATCCCAATCAATCCACATCAAGGAGAAGTGGACCACAAAATCGTCATGGACAAAACATGCATCAACAGCACCCAAGTGCCGACTGTTATGGTTCTAATCTTCGTGTCAGTGGTAATGGCAATGACTTCGTTTCTCCACAGGTAATTAATTGATTTAAAAAGTTAATTATATAAAACTAATATGACTAGTCTTACCCAGCTCCAGTTTTAAAAATTGTGAAACTGTGTGTCGCTGTCAATTTCACTTATTTCATAATATAATACAGTGGGTACTTGCTTTACGAGAAGCCATTATAATAAATTTGCTTTCTGATGTGCTCTGTGAAGAAACCCATGACTAAATTTGTGACCAAATATGTTTAAATTAAGTGTATCCTCAGAAGTATCAAATCTTAAAGAATGAGTGGTCCCTTAACTATTTCTCCTGAATTTCATTCTAGTAAACAATAATGTGGCCTAATTTGAAAACTGTGGTTAAAAATATGCATTGCTGTCATATTGTGCATTTGACACTGCTGTGGAGATCATTTGTACTATCTTTAATCATATCTGGCAAAATCGCATTAGAGAAGGGTAAGATGCATTCACAAAATCTCGAAAGTTGTAATCATTCTTCCAGACAAACATTCTTGTACAACTTGTAATACTCAGATCACATCAGAGAGTACTGTCACTCTATACTACACATACGGTCGTTTGTTGTCAATAGAATAGTGTGCTTCAGTCTGGCTGAATATTGCAAGGTAATGTTTGAGAGATGTATCTTCAGTGTCGAAGCTTAACAGAAAACCTCACCTTAGGTATTAGCATAAAAATTTTGCTACATGAGAGAATTCAATCAACTGATGGTATTGAGAGAAGAATGGGCTTTCTCAATGCTACCCATGCTACTGTTATTCCATTAAGTCTGCCACCCACGGAGTTCTTGACATCATCAGGTTGCGATGTTGATGGGAAAGGTTTTTGAAGATAGGACAGTTGGCAGAAGAATGCTACGTATGTTAAAGAGTTGTATTCACCTAAAGAGTCATCCTCTAAACACTATTTAGATAACCATTATCACTCTTCCATTTGTTTGTTACTTTCTGATTATTCTGTCTCATTCACTCTCTGTCTACCAATCCTCATTAAATCAATTTTGCTGATGTTGGTGGGAATGATTTTTCTGTTTCAGTTCTATGAATGCCTGAATTTTCATGACAATTTAACAGCTCTGTGGCTTGGGGAAGATTTAATTAGTTTTTGAACTCCTTCATCTTTATAAAATGGACAAGGTCACCCAGTATTTTCCAGGAAAATATAATCATTAATGGAGCCACCAAACTTCTTTGGTTGAGAGTTCAAGCATGAAAAATATATTCCTGTAATTTCCCAGGAAATAAATTTTTATTTATTTTAGTTAATGCTTTTTGGTACCCAATACAGGTGCACAATCTGCATGTTTGGTTTTTCCAGTGGGGGCAAAAACATTAGAGATTTTTGTGATTGCTAGCCCTTGACCAGACTCATATGAGTTGTCCTTAGGAAAAGTGGGCTTCTTTCATATTATTGTGAGCCACTGACAGTTTTACTGGTCTCACATGTTGTTGATGTATTTGGCAAAGGCCAGATAAATCAGAAATTGCAAGCACTTGAAGCCAAATTGCACATCTCTAGGAATCATAAGAATCCTGTGAATCTTTACCTCATTCAGGCCAGTCTGAATAGTTTCCCATTTGATGTGAATGGACATATTCTTGATGCAAAACCTGATACCATTTTTAGCAGGTCTGAGTTTATCAGTAGCACAGTTGCATCTCACTTTGAGACACCCACAATTTAGTAGAAACAAATTGTGGAGAGGCCATATTGACCCATTGACTCCAGACTCTGACCACTTCCATAAACTACTACCTATCATCTAATTTCAGAGTACCATGAGTTAGTATATCAAATTTAGTGGTTCTAAAAGTTGAAACTGTAGACATGGATACTGGACGAACAAACTTCTTGATTTTTGTTGTAGTTAAGCTATATTATAGTTTAGAAAGTAATATGGTGCAAATTTTGCTTCACTGCTGTCAGTAGGCAGTTTGGTGACAGACTAGGAGTCCATTGTTATGCACAATTGACCTTAAGAAGTTGAGATTTGTTTTTTTATTATCACATGCAATAGTTAAGTCATTAAAACTATGTACTCGGCCATTTTCCCCTCTAGCTTAAGCCAAATGCATGATATAACTTATTTATGTGCGATGCAATTTATCATCTGTAGCAAATAATCGCAAAAACATATATTTTTGGGGTCACTTAACAATGTTTAGACAACGTAATTGATTCCCTTGAACAGATTAATATCATAAAGCAGAGACCCACTGTATTGTGCTTACATCAAATAAACATTCCTATTGGGGAATTTTGCTCGACTCTCATCAGGTATTGAGTAACAATTTTGCTACAGTTATAGATAACATATTCATCTTTTACACCAATCTTTTGGATATAATAATTTTTTGCATGAAATGTTCTGTGAGTAAGAACCAAGCTGAACCTGAAAAGAATTTATGAAAATATCCTTGTTTTTTTTATATATATTTTATCAAGTAAAAATATTGCAATAATTACATCCCGTAAATAAATCTCTGGCATATTATTCTCTGCAAAATGTTCTAAAATTATTCTTTGAAAGTATAGCTTTAGGTTGTATGTTATTTGTAGTTAGACCCATGACAAGAAATCTGAGAATGTACATGGAATTTATCTAACATTTTCAATTTATTTGGACCTGAAATTCCAGAAAATTAGCCAATATAATTTCTCTCAGTTATCTTAAGAGTGAAGAAAAATTAAGTTTGGTCAGAAAGTGAACAAATTGGATCCATTTCTGTTTGAAAGACATTTTCATTCCATAAAATAAGGTGCAGACACATAACATCCCGTTTCTTTAAAAGTTTTCATCACTATGATTTCTTGATCTCACGTACAGCTCATAAGTTTTTACCATTTCTGACCTGATTTTGAAATAATATTCCAAGGATGTGAGGCTAAAGACTTGAGATTTATAGTTAATGAAGAAACCATGTGTTTAGGGAGCTTAAAGGAACTAAAAAAAATGCTCTTTTCATCTCATATTCCACAATGTCAACTTTGTAGCAACAGAGGCATTGCTCTCCATTGCTTGCGCACTCCCCACCCCACTCGCCATCCGGAGGCTCCAACCGGAATCCTGCGGTGCCAGATCTACCCCCTAGAGTCGATCGCACCAATAAGCCGGGGCGATCACCATCCACTCTGCGCTCTGCTACTGAAAGGTTGTTTGGTGGTGGAAGCAGTAGCAGAGGGGTGGGCGTAGGGGCTAGTGCAAACCAGAGCAATGCCATTGATAATGGAGGGTTCGGTCATCAACAGCAGTACCACAGTGACGGCAACTACATGAATGCTCAACGGGGTGTGGCTGCCGGAAGTTCCCTAGAAAGACCAACCACCAAAGGGGTGAGGAAGCGATTGGACAAAATTAATACTTCCCACGTTCACTTTCCAGTGACTTAATCAATGATGAATGATTGTGGATTTCCTCCAAAGAGCGCATCTTAAGGGAAAAGGTTTTGCACAAGTTCTTTGTGAATTCACAGTTTTCATCTTCCTGAAGTTTTTTTCGTTTCATAAATTAGGCCTATTTTTTGAATGGCCTGAATTTTTATCATATCCATCCCAGAAAACTTGGCTACATATTAAAGATATTTTTGTCAGGTACACATAAATTGTTCAGAATAAATTCACTGAATTTAATCTAGTCCAAACTTAAAAAAAGACATTACTTGAGGCGATACTTGGTGGAATGAGTTCATGTTTCCTGGTGTGAAAAATAACACAAGCTATTCCATTTCAAAATTTTTAAAATGTTTATCATATTCTTATTAACATAGTTTTATCAAGTGAAATGAAAGGTTGTGATATTATAATCACTACCCATAGCTGTCAAAGAGGGTTGTTAGTTGGCGATGAAGAGGAGAAGGCTGGTAGTTGGCCCCTGGGGGAGGACTACTAGTTTTTGAAGTGTTTGCAAGGAATCCAGTCAATGCTCTTTACGTTCTATGCTCAAAATTATTATGCATTACCGCTACTAGATTTGGTAGGTATTTTTATGTTTTGCCATTTCCTGTCGCCTAATAACATTGCTCTGTATTGATGCTGTGGCCTCAGTGAACAAAACTTAACGTGGAATAGCAGGTTATTTTTTTCTCATGCCTTGAAACTTTATTTTTCTTTTTATGTGACCCCCCTCTACATAATTTTCAAGCCTATTCATCCCCAAATGCTACTTTCATGTAACTGGGTATATTCTGACCGTATAGCTTACATTTTCTCTTTCTGACACACCCCTCCCCTACTACACTTTCCTGCATTTAAAACTTATTCACAAATTTCAACCTAAATCTCACCCTCCCCCCCCTCTATTTTTCAGATTTCAATAAATATTGTTAATCCTTCATTTAATTACTATCTTTTTAATAAGACCCTCATCATTCAAAAACCACTTTCATATTCAATAGACACAAATATAAAATTTAACATGCATATATCTTATTGAAACCCTTACTTTTTTAATAAGTTATAAATATCACCACCTTGGCAAGGGTGACTCTTAAAGGTAAAGGCTAATAAAAAAGTATGAGGTATATTGTCTAATAAAATTTCCTGTCTCAAGTATTTTCAAGTAATTTGTAATATCATCATCAGAGCTGGCTTTTCTGATATAAAGGATAATCACAAAAAGTGAATGTCAGATGGAAGTAATTATTCATTTGTATAAATGAATAATTTTATACTAGGTTTTTCACTTGTTTATTTTTGGTAATGTATTAATGCTTTTTCATGAAAGGAGTAGATGTTTGATAAACAATGTGAATTACAATACTTGCTGATAACATCATTGTTGTTTATATGGTTGATTAAATTAAACCACAGATCTTTCTGCATCACCCTGCTTGTTAAAATAAATTCTTTAAAAAATTTAACATTATTTTGATGACCAGGTGAAAGGATTAATGTACTGTTATTTTTTTGGGTTTGAAAGTGAAAGAGCAACAATGATATAAATGTTGCCATAAGTCTCTAAAATCTAAATGGCATCAATTTCAAGTGCCTTGATTGAAAGATTATTTTCTAAGTCATACTCTGTTGCTATGGACCAGAGAAGAACCAGGAAATAAAAAATAATATTGTAACCTTTTGTATGGTGCAATTTGGTGATGTAGAATAAAGCATGCTTGTAAAAAGTGATGTTATATTGATTTAAATCCATCTAAATCAATCCTTAAAACTGAACATTTTGTAAAATGTGAAGACATTTTCTTCACCAAGCATTTGTTAATTGACTAAGTATTAGAATAACTAATACCAAAAAACCAGCTCTGATTGTTATTCATTCAATGTCTTGATTCCTCCACTGAAAGCATTTTGGCAAAAAATAAGCAAATAAGAGGGTTTAATAATAATAAACAATATATTATAATAAACATTATAACTAACCTTCTGCACAATATAATTTGAAAGTTGTACCTCATGTTTGTTATGCAAAACTTTGGAATCATCTTTGTGACACCAAATTTTTTATCATGCCCTTTTCCAGTTGTGTCATACTTTTGAGGATGCCCTTACCTTCTAGATGTAGTGCTTATATAGGGAGTCCTTAGCTAAAGCCAGAAACAGCAGAGGCAATTTTGGGTGAATTTTGAATTCTACATCTACATAATACCCCGCAAGCCGCCGCAAGGGCGTGTGGTGGGGGGTGCTAGGTCACCAAGGAATTGGGTTAATGTAGTCTTGAGTGAAATTTCAAGAGTCTTAAACTTGATAGATTTACATAAATTTATTTTTGCTGATCAATTTTTATCCAACCTTTCTTTTTTATATAACATTTGAAGCACTAAAAAGTTTCAGTGCACTCAGACATATTCTTGCATATTCTAAGGGTTTTCATTATGCCAATTTCTGATTATTTTGGGAAAGAAGTGGACTTGAGTATTCTGTCCCATTTAATAATCAGTATGGTCAACATTTGAGTTTTTTGAGATCTTGAAAAGTCTTTGTTATGCTTAAGTTACTTTTCAAATTAAAACTTATGGGTAACATCCACTGAAAAAATTTAATTTTTCTTAGTGCTTCCTCCATCATTCTTGAAACTACATATTTAAGTGTTCAACCTATTTACTATTGATAAATTGAAGGTATATGTGAATGAATTGAGGAAATGGATGACATTTATTGAAAGGGTAATGAATTTGATTTTTGAAATGCTCAAGAAGTATCCTCAACAATTATGTAGAATTGGAATACTTCGTAATATTGACATTTTGTATGAATCACCATTGGACAACATTTTGTGAAGTGATTAGATTTCTTTCCATTGAACTCACAGCAGTTTTTTTCAATTTTCACAGCAGCAATTAACATGCTGAGTTCATTTCACTTGATATGTATTGTCTGTTGTACAGTTATTTAATGTTACAATTGGTTTACCATGTGGGATGCACAGAATACTGGGGAAGTTCAATAAAAGATAAGAAAATACTATAATGATCAACTTTGCTTCTCATCTTCTGAAAATATCATTTGCTGACTCAATGGTAATTTCACATATTCACTTGATAAAAAACTTTCACCCTTACTCCCTATAGTTGTTGTACACATAGAACCATGTTTTAATAGCTAAGTTACCTTTTGACAAATAGTGAAGTAGAAATGAGGTTATAGATTAAAGAACCAGAGATTAGGACTTTAAATTTTTCAGCTTTTCCAAAAACAGTAATATGAAAGTAGCAATGCCATTACATCTTTTCGGATCGGAAAATTTTAATGAAAACCAGAAGTATCAGCACTAGATTCTTGAATAGGTGTGTAACTTTTCAGCTAAACATTTTATATGAACGTTCTCCTTAGACACACCTTTAGGTTGTCATAATATCCTTCAAGTTTGGGTACTTTGCCAATTTTAATCATTTATGTGTGATCAAATAATTTGCAACAATATTTAAAATTATTTTTTTTTGTAAAAATAAGGAAATGCACAATCATTATCATGATTGAAGAACTTAACAAAGCTGACTAGTTTTTAAATCATGCTCAAAAATCAGTACCAATAATATGGTATTATTATTGCGTATGTTAATTTATTCACGTTACTAAGACCTTAAAATAACATATAGATACTGACCAGTTTGATGGTCCTTTTAACAACATGTCTAAAATCATAATGGAATAAGCATGGTAACTAAATGTATATTTTACTAACAATTTGAATATCTCATGTAAAATCAAAATCAAGATTTTTCACGTAGAAAGTGTCGTCATTTTGTGTATTCACATGCTCATGTGTTTGCAATACCTGATGCAGAATTTAACATAATCTTTTTTAAGCCATTATGTTGGCCAATACTTAACATATTTTCTCTTCTAAATGTGAATAAAGAATTTTTTAGTTTTCACTGTCTTTATACGAGTACATATTCTCCCCAAACGATAAGATTCCCTGCTCATTGATTTCAGTCTCTGGACATTCTGGTCTAGTCAGTTGTAAACTTGTGAAGATGGTGGGCATGCATACACTGTGCTGAACAATTGTCCTGGGCATTCTGATATTTGGCTTTTTCATAATTTCTGTCGGATGTTACAACAAATTACTGAGTGCTCTCTTATACTGTTGTTGGACAGTAAATAATTTGTTTACACCTCTCAGCAAATATAGAAATGGCTTAATGCAAATTATGGATCAATGAAAATGCTAGAATGTTTGAACTGCATTAATGAATCTGCTCTAATTTTGTACTTGGAACATTTTGAAATATTGTAATCAATATTAACTGCATTAATGGTTTTTTCTCTTGTAACATATGTGCCCTAACAGCAGCAAAAAATCGATTAAATGTGTCCTCCTATTGAGATAAAAATCTAGGGAGTGTTGTTCGTTCTATTTTTCTTACCAAATACATTAAATATTAATTTTTCACTTAAGGAACCTCATATTTTGTTTCTTATTACAGTAAGAGTGAAATGAGTTTTGGTTTATATCCTGAAATTGTGATGAATATGAAATGAAAATGAGCTAAGGATAAAGAAAATGAAATGAGCAAAACAGTTTAAAAGGGTATTAGGTAAAAGTTCCAAACACAACATTGTCAATTTTTAACACCAAGTTAATATGGAGAGGTTCCACCAAGAACACCTGAGATTATTCATATTATAATGAATAAGCCTGAGAGTGTATGGCAATTAAGTCAAAATAATTTGAAATGGAAAGGAAAAACGTTTTTAAAAGTATATGTATGAAGTGTGAATGGAAAAAGAATAAGAGCAACTATTTATGTGGTGGGAATGTATTTCATCCTTGGTCTATACAAGTTATGTGTCTGCCAAACCTGGAAGTTATGAAAAAATCATGGAATTCAGGTGCTAAAATTGGAAATCAGTTCAAAGATAAGGATGTACACAGTGCATGTTTAGCTGAATATGATAAGCCTCTTCATACTTTTTTTCCCTTAATATTAAAGAAAATATTAAACAAAATCTAGTCAAGATTCCTGCATCATACTAGAAAATCATGTTACAGACTTTCACTTAGGAACCTATTATGTCTAAATTTTATCATTTTTATTAAACAGTGTCCCATTAAGAGTGTGTTAAATGTGGAATAATCCAGAATTTTCATATTTACCGATCCCTCTAAAACAAAATACATGAATGTCTCAAGTCTAATCCTCACTTTGTATTAATGGCTGTACCATATGTGATTTCATTCATACATAAAAGGTGACCTTCATAGACCATTAAACTTTTCACAATATGCTTCAGTTTTTTTTTCATTCTTAATGAAATGCTAGTAAAAGCTGTGGGTTTCCAATGGACTCAAAGACATTTATGTCTGTGATGCTAAGAAAAATGAGACTTGTGAGATTAGTTGAACACTTTGCCTGGAGTATTGAATTGCATGTCTATGAAATACTAACGTACATAAGCAGTGAAAGGGTGGAAGGAAGACGACCTGTTATAAAACCAATTTCCAGAAGAAGAGAAGCCAACTATACCCAAGGATACTGTTGGAAAAATATGTACAAGCTGACTAGCTATTTTGTTAGGCATGGGAAGAAGGCCTTTGGCAATGCATAGTGGAATAATAGGTAGAGATAAATCCTCCAATTACCATATATATTATTATAGTCATTCAAGTTAGTATTTGTGTCTATTAATTGAGTTAAATCCACAAATAAATAATGTATAAATGCCCAGTGGAAAAGATTTCATGAAAGTTGGATAAACTTATCAATATCCATTACAAGGTGACCACTCAGTCTGGGAAATGTCGGCAAATAATCAATTTCTTCAAAATAATTCTAGAAAATGTTTATGAAAGGGCCAATTTTTTTAACAAACTCGGGTATATTATAAGCAAATAAAGAATATATATATATATATATATATATATATATATATGTATATATATATATATATATATATATATGTATTCTATACTGCTCGCTATGCATTTTCGCCTTCTGCTATCATGCCTCACACTTGCTTGTTTGTTTGTTTTCTTTTTTTCATCCATTTTAATATCAATAATCTCCACATTCTACCTTTGATAAAAATTAAATAAAAGCAATGGCTTAAGATGGTCCCATGGTGTAAATTTGTAGTGAAATTTGATTTTAGTGTATGCTCTAACCAGAATTTGATACCCTATGCTCCTTGGTCCAATCTGACTCCACTTTTTATCCCGAAGTTTGGTTTGAAAGTAGTAAACTTGGCAACAAAGCTGGATAATAAAGTAAAGCATCATTAATGATATTATTTCAATGTAGACCAGATATGGGCTCACCATTGTCATGTATTTTAGGTGCATATATATTATTAAGAAATTAATCAAGTTGTATCTTAAGATATGTTCTTTCTTAAGAAATTTCAATTAATTCAGGAAATTATGTCACTGTTACTCATTGAATGTGTGAGAGATTTTCTCATGAAAAAAAATATGAATCACTTTCGATACAGTTCGAGAAAATCTTCAAATTCAATGAAATAGTGATTTTTTTAAATGATTTAGAAAGTTATAAAAATATATTTTGGTCATTTTTGGTGAAGGGCCATGATAGCATGTCTTCATCTTATGACTCCTTCAACCGGATTGGACCAAATGCACATGACGATCTTAAATCTGGAAATGGGACGGCCACAACAAATGGTGCTACCTCTTCCATGGGCTCAATGCAGCGATTGCATGACCCCTACCGCTTCACCAGGTCCACTGCCCAGCCCATTAGGGAGGGACAGCCCTCCAGCCCAACCTTAACAAATAATATGATGGATTACAGTGGGAAGTACAGGTTGGTGATTTAAAAAAAATAAATAAATTATTCTAAGTTTCTAAAAACTGATTATATTTGGAATTGATAAATAATGGTGGCCAATGAAATTTTTCAGTGTAACCATTTATATGACAAGATTATATAGTTTCATCATGTTGATATGTTCTGGTAAACATAACATAGGGGTCAGGGAAATTTACAAGTAGTAACAATGAGACTCTACTTGTTGATTTATTTTTTTCTCTCCTTGTTTTGTTCTTGTTCTGTAGATTTTTTATGATATTCCCTCCAAAAAT